>NW_012112253.1:7081299-7083615 GCF_000951035.1 Colobus angolensis palliatus
TGCCCAGCTCAGTTTTTTTTTTTAACGATGCTGAAATATTTGCTTAGCTGAAAGAGATTCTCACTGACAGGATGGTTGAGCCCAAGCTCCCATCACATCAGGGATTCTGGAGAATTTTGAATGTTCACATTCACCTCGCTTGGAGGCTTCATCAGGTTAGGACATTTGAGGTGGGAAAGGTAGAGAAGTTTACCAAGAAGCATCTTTGAAAAGACTTGGGACTAGAGAACAGAGTCTAGAGACAGCACTGAGGCAGGAGTATGAAGAGCAGGAGACAGTGACGACACTCGGCTGGCCACAGGTCACTAGGCAGGAGTTTATTAAAATGAGACTGCTACTAGCAAGAGAGCCCCAGCATGATCCTGGGTGACAGGATGCATTCACTCACACGCTGTGAGAGGTGGGATGACATAGCATCCCCTGCAATCACAGATTCAAGATTCTTGGTTGTAAACATTTGCTGTATTCAACATCTTTTGTTTGGTGTCCACTTACTCCTTCTAAACTCTCTTGCTGGCTTCTAGTACTATTTCTTCTTGCTCTGTACCAAAGGAGTGTACCTTGTATCAGCATGGTTGCAGAGTAGGGATAGAGAGGATATTACGTCGGGTAGACTCCACGAAGCATTTTCACAACAGGAGAAAAGGTTCAATAACCCTGGATCAGGATGCTTCAAAGCAGGCAAGGCAAAAATGACTACAGCAGTCAGAGAGCTAAGGAAAGCTTCAGAAAGCTCATTTCTATGAGAAGTGTTGAAAATCTTTGAAGATACTTCTCCCTCTTACTCAGGGTTTGCTGTTAGGTTCTGTTCCTTGGGCAGATCTTTTGAAAACATTCAAGAATTTTCCCTCTCCAGGTGTTGCCCAACTCTAAAGGTAAGTGCTCTGTGTTATGCCCATGAACTTTCTTCTCTGGGCAGGCTCTGGGCTCTGTCTGCGCGTTCTGCTGGGTTAGATTTCAGGGTGAGAAATGTAAGCTTCCTAAAGAAACCTTACCTCTGCGGCACTCACTTTTAACAAAGGAGAAAGATCCCTGGCCAGAATACAGGCCCACTTTCAACACTCAAGAGAAGTCAAAACACAAGTTAGTTCTAATGAACCAGTGTTTTTTCTAAGTTGGATTTTATTTATTTATGTATTTATTTTTGAGACAGAGCCTTGCTCTGTGGCCCAGGCTGGAGTGCAATGGCATGATCTCAGTTCACTGCAACCTCCGCCTCCCAGGTTCAAGCCATTCTCCTGCTTAAGCTTCCTGAGTAGCTGGGAATACAGGTACCCACCATCATACCTGGCGAGTTTTTGTATTTTTGTAGAGACAGAGTTTCACCATGTTGGTCAGGCTGGTCTTGAACTCCTGACGTCAGGTGATCCACTCGCCTCAGCCTCCCAAAGTGCTGGATTATAGGCGTGAGCCACCACACCTGGCCTCTAAGTTGGATTTTAAAAAGCACATATCATCAGGAAAAAGTATTTGCAAATTTTTTGTTCATCTGAATTTTTAGGACTTATATTCCTGTGAAAGGAAAGTGTTTTAGTCCTTTCAGGCTACTATAACAACATATACATTAGGCTGGGTAATTTATAAACAACAGGAATTTATTGCTAGGAGTTCTGCAGGTTGGAAAGCCCAAGATAGAGATACCATCAGAGTCAGTTTCTGGTGAGATCTCCGTTCCTCATGGAGTGTGCTGCTTGCTGGTCCTCACATGGATGAAGGACAAGGCAACTCCCTTCGACCTCTTTTATAAGTGCACTAAGCTCACTCATGAGGGTGCAAAAGTCAAGATCTAATCACCTCATTAATGGTTCAGCTCTCAATGGGATCACATTGAGGATTAAGTTTAATGATATGAACTGGGGTTGGGGAAGGTAACAAATGTTCAGGCCACAGCACGGAGGAGGGCATAGATTGTGTTTTGCCATATTTCTGGATGAAGCTTCAAGTTACCAAAACTATGATTCCCCAGAATGTATTATTGCATCTTCATGACATAGTTGATGTCTGATAGTTTTTTTTTTGATGGGATAATAAAATCCCTTTTTATATGGCTTACACTTCTTGACAAGCCATATAAATATGATAGTTGGTTACAGTGTGCATAATTAACTTCCATTTTAAAATATAAGTTCAAAATGATCTACTTTACAGATTAAATCTAGTTTCCACATACAACATGTAGTTTCAGTGAGTGAATATAAGAGTGGTTTGTAGGATTCCTTGACTTTTCTCTAACACAGGCCTAAATAGTGGTTTTAAACGCCAGACTCTCCCTCCCTTCCTTCCTTCCTTCCTTCCTTCCTCCCTCCCTCCCTCCCT
>NW_012112253.1:7083884-7106638 GCF_000951035.1 Colobus angolensis palliatus
TTCTTTTTCTTCTCTTTCTTTCTGTTTCTCTGTGTTTCTCTCTCTCTCTAGATCTTTCTCTTTTTCTCTTTCTTTCTTTTTCTTTCTTGATGTGGCTCTCTCCCCCAGGCTGGAGTGCAGTGGTGTAATCCTAGATCACTACATCCTCAACCTCCTGGGCTCAAGCAGTCCTCCCACCTCTCAGTCTTCTAAATTGCTGGGACTACAGGCACACCCACCACATCTGGCTAGTTTTTGTATTTTTTTTTTAGAACTGAGATTTCGCCATATTACCCAGGCTGGTCTCAGACTCCTGGGCTCAAGTAATCCTCCTGCCTAGGCCTCCCAAGGTGCTGGGATTCTAGGTATGTGCCAACACACTTGGCCTATCAGATGCTTTTCTAAGGACTTTATTAGCACAATTTATTTAATCATCATCCCAATCCTTTGAAGTAGGCACTATTATTATCTCCATTTGAAGCTTCACACTGGCTGGCTCAATCTGATTTTCCTTTTTTTTCCTCCCTAAGAACTTATTTGAAATTTAATGGGGAAAGGTAATGAATTGGGAAGAGAGTCACAAGAGAAAGAAACATAGCACTTTGCTAATATGGCTTTTCTTCAAACTCTGCATAAAATTTTAGCTTAATAAATTAGCTGCTCCATAGTTTTGACCACTAAATTTCTTTGAATCATATTCTTTTGGTTTTTATAGAGCCATAACAGATTTGCCTGTATTTTGAATTCAGGCGTTATGAATACTGCCTTCTGAATAAATTATCAATTTAAACTAAAAAGGAAAAAAAAAATGATGGAACAAATGTCCAGTTTGAATTACCATAGAACAATTAGTTCTCCCAAAGGATAAGACAAATTGAAACATGTTGATGTGAACTGTAAACGATGTCACCTTTGCCCACAATTCCCTTACGACAACACAGGAGGAAGAGAATACAGCAGGAAATATCTATGCTCAACAGCTTGCTGGCTAATTTCATCATTTTTGTAAAAACAGAGTGAAAGAAAACATGAACATTCACTCTGTAGAAGAGCCCTAGAAATCTTGACAGGTGGCTGAAGAAGAAAACTCACTTATTTACAATTATTCAGGAGCTCAGAGATTATGGGGAGATTTACAAAGCAGCATAAAAATGGGCACTTGAAGATAAGCAAATCCGGTAAATGGCATTGGAAATATCCCTAAATGGATCTAAGTAATCTGAAATTGATACGTGAGTGACCTTGGCATATTAAAGGATTCATAGAATATCCTCATTTGACACAGAAGGAATCTTCTTATTGTGTTATCTGAATCATACAGGACAGACATCAAGTATTAATATTATTGTACCCAATAAAGTGTTCAAACAAATTGGTAAACTGGAGGCCTTCTGAAACAATAGTTTCTTTTCTATGTAATTTAGACTTTTCTATGTAATTTAGACCTACGTAATTTAGAGGATCTAGAAGTAAGAGATGGGTAAAAGAAATTAAAATACTAAGGAAGCTACCATTGTCCAGTCACTTTTAATAGCTTTATCTATTCAATAATTCAGTTGTTTACTTGCAAATAAGATACTTATTAAGGATCCACTACATACAAGTCCTTGTTTTTTAGTGAATTTCAACCTGAGAAAGATAGAATATAGAATACGAAAATTATTAGATAGGTAATCATACAAACTTCTTAATTACATTGTTCAGTCTCCCTAAAGGGGAAGAAAACTTGTTCCATTTGATTCTTTTCTATAATATCATTTAGCAAGAGAAAATGCTATGTTACATATCATCTTCAGAAAAAAAACACTTCTTTTACGAATCAAATCATCCAGTATATAGAGATCTTCCTTTTAGAGGAAGTATTGCTTTACTTGGACAGTCTTTTTATTCAAAAATTGTTTTTATTCAAGATTTCTGTCTAAATGAACAGTACAGGGCACTGGCAGATTGATAATATCTTGTTCATCACCAAATCAAAATTAAATTCTGTCCACCTTTTTTTTTTTTTTTTTTTTTTTGAGACAGAGTCTCACTCTGTCATCCAGGCTGGAGTGCAGTGGTGCAATCTTGGCTCACTGCAACCCCCGCCTCCTGGGTTCAAGCGATTCTCCTACCTCAGCCTCCTGAGTAGCTGGGATTACAGGTGCTCACCACCACACCCAGATAAATTTGTATATTTTTAGTAGAGACAGGTTTTGCCATGTTGGCCAGGCTGGTCTCAAACTCCTGATCTCAGGTGATCTGCTCCCCTTAGTCTCCCAAAGTGCTGGGATTATAGGTGTGAGCCACCCAGCCTGGCCAAATTCTGTCCAATTTCTTTATGAGTTTTTCATTTAGTTATATATATTTGTTGTTAGCAAAAACATAGCAAATTGGCCTGGAAATCAGAAGCACGTTTCTCTATTTATTGATTTTGAGACAGGGTGTCACTCTGTCACTCAGACTGGAGTGCAGGAGCATGATTATGCCTTGCTGCAACCTTGACCTTCAGCCTCCTAAGTAGCCGGAATTACAGGCTAATTTATTATTATTATTTTTTGTAGAGATGGGGTCTCACTATGTTGCTCAGGCTGGTCTCTAACTCTTGGGCTCAAGCCATCCTCCCGCCTTGGGATTCCTGGAAAGTGTTGAGATGTCAAATATGAGCTACCATGCTCAGTTTAAGATCAGGTTCTGCCCAACTTGCTCACGGAATCTGACCTTTGATAAAGCCCTTAATTACTTTGGGGCTTCTTTTCCTTTATTCTTTATCCTTAAGATAATGGCAACAATATCGGTATCTGTAGAATTCTACTATAAACATGGAAAATGAAGCAGTACTCTTAGCCAGATTATTTTAAAACCCTGACTCTTTCTTCAATTGAACTCCCCACAGAGTACAAGACTTGCTCTCTAAATTCACTACTGTGTTTGAGTTTCTTCTTTACAGATTTATTTCACATTTTCAGGTTTTTATCACATCTTGGTTTGCTCACCTTTGAATTTAACGGGTTTATTTTGAGGTCTGGGGACTTCGCATAGACACTACCACCACACAACAATATTTTCAAAAATCTGATTTGAAAGTTAACTAAGAATAAGTTCACTTTTTTCTCTTCTGGAAAGAAGTGATGTGGAATCTGAATGTGCTTGTACTTTGAGTTGTTCTGTGACAGAAAAATAAAGAGATAGCCAAAAACAAAGAACAACAATAATAACAACCCCATGGATCATTGGGATCATTTTAGACAAACCCTAAACTGGAATGCCACCTGCTGTCTTGGATCCTGGAGATGTTCTGTCTCTCATGAAGGGTAAAGAAAAGTTGCCCCAAATGGGGACTCTTTACCTTCAGCATCTCGAAACTCCTTCACCCTTTGATGTACTAAAATATTTAATCAACATCAGATGCTGCTGCCCCTATTTATACAAGTGCTTTATTATCCTGTACATTATACCACAACCTGCCTGGTTCTTAATGTGACCTGAAGAGCTAGTCGGCATTTATTACAAATGCGAGGCAGTAAGCTTCTGGCTGAGCAATTAATCACTGACACCAAGGAATTTCTTCTCTTCAGGTGGGGAACCCATCCAAAAACTAAGAAAAATAATCGGGCTAATTAATTCTTATCTGCAAAGAGCAATTAGATAAATGACCTCAAAAAAAGACTTGTCACCCCTAGTGAGACACTCACTTTCTAAATAGAATGTGTCGAACCTCTTTTCAGTGGGCAAGTGATACTGTGAAATGGAGATGACAGAAATGAACGGGAGGGAAATGAGAGGGGAGCAGGTTAATTAGAAGGAAGGCTGATGAGAGGGGATGGGTGGAGAGAGAGAGAGGAAGAGAGGGAGAGAGATAGAAAGATTTGCCATGATCTTGTCACCCTGCTCTCTTTTCTTTATGTGCATAGGCAGGTAACAAACAGAGGACATTCTTCTGTTTCCAAGCATGGTGGAAGTCGCGGGCCTGGGCTGCTCTGTGCTTGATTTTCTGTGACATGTTGCTTTCTACCAGTGAGCTGCAGGCCCTCTGCCTGGCTCTCCACAGCACACTACTGCTGAGGAAATGTACAAAAAAATCCTAAAGAGAGTTAAGTCTGCCTTTTGTTTCTTTTTTTCTAAGCTCCTCTTTTATCGTGGTCCTCTGGTCGTTTCTATGCCTGACAACAGAACCAGACAGTGACCTTAAAATGACTACTGGGACTAAAATATTAAGATGTGCAAAATGCAACTTTCATGTGAGTTTCATTAAAATGGTTTTG
The DNA here is from genome assembly GCF_000951035.1 of Colobus angolensis palliatus. NCBI lineage: Eukaryota > Metazoa > Chordata > Mammalia > Primates > Cercopithecidae > Colobus > Colobus angolensis. Next base: position 7,088,108 of record NW_012112253.1, read on the forward strand.
GTTTTGTGATTTATCTTTCTCTTCTCTCCTCTCTCCTCCTTCCCTTCCCTCTCCTTCACCCTATTCTTCTCCCTCTTCCTTCCTTTCCTCTCCTCCTCTCTTCTTTTCCTCCTCATTTTCCATTCCTCCTCCCTCTTTTCTTCAGGGAAATAAATGTAAACCACTAGCAATCTTTAGAGAGAGTCCTTCTACAATCCTCGTTTGTTACTAGAGATCTTAGAATATAAGTCCCCAGAGGGTCTTCAGCTTTCTGGGGTTTAGCCAATCCTAGGAGGCTATCTAAGGTGGAGAAGTTAGCTCTGAGGAAAGCCAGGCTCACCATAAATAGATCCCAAACGATCAGCTCATCTATACTTTGATTCCATCATTTTAAAAGTGGAGACATTGGCCCTTTTGTTTAAAACACTCTCTCACCGCAACCTTCGCCTCCCAGGTTTTGGTTCTGTGTCAACTATAGTCAAAAGGACTGTAGCTCTCTATCTTTCCTTCCTGCAAAATCACTGAAATCTTCTGTTAGAGAAATAACGTGTATATAAAACCCAGGCTAATCTTAGGTTGGGTAGCCCATCATTTAAATTACAGAGTGACTTGTCAAATCCAGCAGGCAGTAGTACCACTCCCTATAACGCCACCTCTCTCTGTCTCCACAAACTCCTTCCAAAACACTTCTACTGTCACTCTCACAGTGCCCTAAATAATTCCTTTACCCAGGAGTTACTTTGTTTTTCTTTGTTACTTTTCTTTTTAAAATATATTAACCTTTATTTTTAGAACATTTTTAGATTAACAGAAAAAAACTTTGAAGATAGTACATAGAGTTCTCAGACACTTGTACCTTGTTTTCTCTATTATTAACATTTTATGTAACGATCAATGAACCAAGACTGACACATTACTATTATTTTCTTAGTTTTACCTAATATCCTTCTTCTGTCCCAGGATCCCATCCAGCAGGCCAAGTTACATTTAGTCATCATGTCTCCTATGGCGTCCTTTTTGTTATGACAATTTGTCAGACTTTCCTTGTTTTTGGTGAGTTTGAAAATTTGAGAATTACTGGGCAGATATTTTGTAGGATGCCCCTTAAGTGAAATTTTTCTGATTTGAAAAACAATGATGAAAGTTTGCAAACTATGCATCTGACAAAGGTCTAATATCCAGTATCTATAAGGAACTTAAACAAGTTTACAAAGAAAAAGCAACCCCATGGGTAAAGGATACGAACAGACACTTTTCAAAAGAAGACATACATGCGGCCAAATATCACATGAAAAAAAGGTCAGTATCACTGATCATTAGAGAAATGCAAATGAAAACAACAATGAGATACCATCACACACCAGTCAGAATGGCTATGACTAAAAGGTCAAAAAATAATAGATGCTGGCAAGGTTGCAGAGAAAAAGGAATGCTTAAACACTGCTAGCGGGAGTGTAAATTAGTTCCACCATTGTGAAAAGCACTGTGGGGATCCCTCAAAGACGTAAAAATGGAAATAACTTTCAACACAGCAATGTCACTGTGATACCCAAAGCAATATAAATTATTCTATTATAAAGATACATGTACATGTATGTTCATTGCAGCACTATTAACAATAGCAAAGACATGGAATTAACCTAAATGCTCACCAATAGTAGATTGGATAAAGAAAATGTGGTACATATATACCATGAAGTACTATGCAGCCATAAAAAAGAATGAGATCATGCCATTTGCAGGAACCTGGGTGGAGCTGGAGGCTCTTATCCTTAGCAAACTAATGCAGGAACAGACAACCAAATATTGCATGTTCTCACTTATAAGTGGAAGCTAAATGATGAGAAAACATGGACACATGGTGGGGAAACAACACACACTGGGGCGTATCAGAAGGTGGAAGATAGGAGGAGGAAGAGAAAGAGGAAGAATAATGGGTACTAGGCTTAATATCTGGGTGATGAAATAGTCTGTACAACAAATTCCCATAACACAAGTGCACCTATATAACAAACCTGCACATGTACCCCCGAACTTAATATAAAAGTTAAAAATGAAAAAGAAAAACAAGGCAAAACAAAAATGATTAAACGGGAGTCATGCATTTTGCGGAGGAAGACCACAAGGTAAAAGTCATCTTCATCACATTGTATCAAGGGTACATATTATTATTATTAATATTTATTATTTTTTGAGACAGAATCTCACTCTGTCACCCAAGCTGGAATGCAGTGGCATGATCTCCGATCACTACAACCTCTGCCTCTTGGGTTCAAGTGATTCTCCTGCCTCAGCCTGCCGAGTAGCTGGGATTACAGTTGCCTGCCACCACACCTGGCTAATATTTTTTCTTTTCTTTTTTGTATTTTTAGTAAAGACGAGGTTTTACCATCTTGGCCAGGCTGGTCTTGAACTTCTGACCTCATGATCCACCTACTTTGGCCTCCCAAAGTGCTGGGATTACAGGCGTGAGCCACCGCACTTAGCCTAAGGGTGCGTATTATGAATGAGACTTACTGTTGCTGATGTTGACCTTGATCACCGGACTGAGGTAAAGTTTGTGAAGTTTTTCCTTTGTAAACTTACTCGCTATCACTTCCCACATATTTGCCTTGTAAACTCTTTGAAAGGCTATATTTGAGAAATGGGGAATTATGCTCCACTTTTTTGAGAATGGAGCTCCAACAGAAATTATTTGGAATTCCTCCTTATGGGTGATTTTTCTCTTCCCAGCCCCTATTTTTTTTTATTAAATTATTTACTTACATCCATACGGACTCAGGTATTTATTTTATACTTTGGGTTATAATGCAGTACTACTTTACGTATTGTGTTCAAATTGCTCTTGTTGTTGTTACAACGTTTCGCTCCCATTGTCCAGACTGGAGTACAGTGGCGTGATCTCGGCTCACCACAACTTTCGCCTGTCAGGTTCAAGCGATTCTCCTGCCCCAGACTCCAGAGTAGCTGGGATTACAGGCACCTGCCACCACGCCTGGCTAAATTTTTGTATTTTTAGTAGAGGCAGGGTTTCACCATGTTGGCCAGGCTGGTCTTGAACTTCTGACCTCAGGTGATCCACTCGCTTCAGCCTCCCAAAGTGCTGGGATTACAGGCATGAGCTATTGCACCAGATCAAAATTGCTCAATTTGATCACTAGGGGCTCCTTCAGTTGGCTTCTGTGTCCCTTTGATTTCCCTGTAACATTATGGAATTTTGGGGAGGAATTACTTTATCTGATATAAAGACAAGAAAGTAGTGGGTGGGTATTCTGTCAATGTCAGCTTCCCTCTGCAAATCTACTTACCTGCTACACCAACCTGTCTATTCAAGTATCTACTTCACCAGTTTTGGGGCATCCCAACATTACTTTTTGGCATTACAGATGTTCCTGGCCCCAGAAACAACTTTTTATTTCACAATTGAAGATAGAGCATAAACTGACACAGGGGTAACATAAATACTGGATTAAATTCAGAGGAAAGAGTTATAGGAGATAAGAAGAGAGAGAATAAAAAAGACTGAAGACCAGAGAAGGATGCAGGAGAAGAGCCTGAGAAAAAAGTAGAAGGCACAAGAGGTAGGCTTCGACTACATTTTAGGTTTGCTCAAGGCTAGTCCCACATGTTGCTCTGAATTCAATTTTCCCCTGTAATTTACAGATTATATTTTTCATTTTTATTCCTAAAACGTGACAGTTTTTTATCCTTAGAAAAATAAAATATTATAGTTAAGAAGAAGAGACAGCATGCTGCAGGTAGAAAGAGCTTATCTTTACTGTATGAAAAAAAGCCTTTAAATTTTTGGTTCTTTTTTTTTTTTTGAGGCGGAGTCTCGCTCTGTCACCCGGACTGGAGTGCAGTGGCCGGATCTCTCAGCTCACTGCAAGCTCCGCCTCCCGGGTTTACGCCATTCTCCTGCCTCAGCCTCCGGAGTAGCTGGGACTACAGGCGCCCGCCACCTCGCCCGGCTGGGTTTTTTTTGTATTTTTAGTAGAGACGGGGTTTCACCGTGTTAGCCAGGATGGTCTCGATCTCCTGACCTCGTGATCCGCCCGTCTCGGCCTCCCAAAGTGCTGGGATTACAGGCTTGAGCCACCGCGCCCGGCCTAAATTTTTGGTTCTTTTACTCACTGGTGATTCACAGTAAGGTTCAACCTCTCTGAGCTTTAGCTCACTCAAAATGGGCATACATGCAGATAGATTAACAGACTGGTAGAAAAATTGTCAGACAGATAGACTAATGAAGAGAGGCAGAGAGTAGGATTCCTGAGAACATCTTATGCCGAGACATATCAAATATCTGATATAAAGACAAGAAAGTAGTGGGTGGGTATTCTGTCAATGTCAGCTTCCCTCTGCAAATCTACTTACCTGCTACACCAACCTGTCTATTCAAGTATCTACTTCACCAGTTTTGGGGCATCCCAACATTAAAGTATTATGTGTTTATGTAAATTATGTTGAAAGTAAATAAGATCTTTGAAATATCCAGTCATAGTCAAAGTCCTTGGATTTTCATATAATTCTTTTGATAGTTTGCTCCATAAAGACTACAAAGGATTAGAGATGGATATTCACAAAACTGAACAGCACTTGAAACTCCCCCGAATTCACCACTTTAATAGACATCCTCCTTGGCATCAATTCTTATACTAGATGATTGATATTTACCACTTATTTAAAACAGGTGTGTTTCTAATTCAGCTCTCTAATTGGCCATGACATCTTGATGCTAGAAATGAATAATAAATGGTTGGAAATATAGGATAAGGTCAGAACATCATTATTAGAAAAGCCTCAGTATAATTTTAAGGACCAGATTTTTTTTCTAAAGGAAGAACACTTTGTATAGTTGATATAGTTTGGATGTTTGTCCCCTCCAAATCTCATGTTGAAATGTCATCCCCAGTGTTGGAGGTGGGGCCTGGTAGGAAGCGCTGGGTCATAGACAGAGATCCTTCATGAATGGCTTGGTGTCCTTGCAGTAATGAATGATTTCTTGCTGTGAGTTCACATGAGATCTTGTTGTTTAAAATAATGTGGCACTTCTTCTTTCTCTTTCTCTTGCTCCCTCTCTCATTATGTGCTACTCCTGTCTCCCCCTTGCCTTCTGCCATGATCATAAGGTTCTAGAGGACTTACCAGAAGCAGAAACTAGAAGAAGTCTATTGAGCCATAAACCAAAATAAACCTCTTTTCTTAATGAATTACCCAGCCTCAGGTATTTCTTTACAGAAACACAAACAGACTAATACAGTAGGTATATTGAAAGAATTTTTCATTTAAGAGAAGGTAAGAAAAAAATGGAGTTTCTCCATTTATAATAGTCAACAATGTCTATACTGCTTAATTTTAAGCAAATTAATAAACATTTATGTAGTCATAAATTGACAAGGTGTAATATCAACAATTCAATAATTGATATAATTTCAAAAGCTGAGATATTACCTAACAGTTAAAAATCCTTTTAGTTTGCTAAATGATCCCCCAACACACATGATTGCCTTTGTTTAAGCAATTTTGATTATAGCCAAAGTAAACATTTAGTGGAAATGAATTTCTCCTTTTACAAATATTTCACATTTTGTAATACATGTGAGATGAGGCAGAGGGGGAAAAACAAAAAGGGATGAGTTACACATCAAAACATTTTTAAGGCTTCTTTCAGGTCAAACACAAGATGAAAAGTTAACCTGAAGATTCCTTTTGGCACCACCTCCATATGTATATACCAGAAAATGAAGTAAACTCTCAAATGATGCAATCTATACATTGGCTCAAGAAACTAAACAAGCTTCTGCAAGTGGTGGAGTTAAGTCTCTTATCGGGCTTATATTAACATGGTAATGCATAGTAAGAGGGCCACAATGGATGCAATTCATTTCCATTAAAGAGAGCTGCTAACAGAAGACTAGACCTCCACAGGACTCCAATCAGACTGTTATAAAACTAAAGCTGCTACTCAATAGGTGGGATGTGTACCTGCAAATGAGCCTCTTATTAAACTACAATTCTGCTCCATAAAACTCCACTGGTGAAGAGTACATGTTGACAGCAAAACACAGAACATAGTTAGTATTAACCCAAAGTCCTTCAATCCCCATCAGAGACACGTTTCTCCTCAACAGAGTTACCACAAGTATTATGCAACCTCTCGTTTAACAGAAAAGTATGAAATACATCTCTCTAAATGCTTCTCAAATGAATGTTGGATATTGAAAATGTAACATGCAGAATATTTTTTGAACTTACAAAATAAGCTGAGACATCAGGAGAGAAGGCACTGAAATGTAGATGACAATGATGATGATGATGATAGCTATCAGTTCCTGTTTTGTCAGGTCCTGTGCTATACCATTACAAATATTACCTTATTTATGTATTCTACTTTCTAAAAATATTTAACTAATTTCAGAATTACCTGGCATTAAGAAGAGCTACTTAGAGTAGTTATTGAAGCTTCCCTTCTTCAATTTTAGAAATTCATGGAGGAGGCTGGGTGTAGTGGCTCATGCCTGTAATCCTAGCACTTTGGGAGTTCAAGGCAGGTGAATCATGAGGTCAGGAGTTCGAGATCAGCCTGATCAATATGGTGAAACCCCGTCTCTACTAAAAATACAAAAAAATTAGCTGGGTGTAGTGGTGGGCACCTGTAATCCCAGCTACTCAGGAGTCTGAGGCAAGAGAATCGCTTGAACCCGGAGGTGAGTTTGTAGTGAGCCGAGATTATACCACTGCACTCTAGCCCAGGATACAGAGTGAGACTCCATCTCAAAAAAAAAAAAAAAAAACAGAAAAAGAAAAAAAAATTCGTGGAGGATTGAAATAAAAGCATTTGAAAGAGACTTCTTGTAGTATTGCAGACAGTTACTGGATTTTTAAATTATAACATCATCTGTGTTGTTTTGTTACACAATATTAATACATAAAAGACACTGCTTTGTTATATTTTACATGTGAAATATATATAAAATATTATACAGAAACACACATTTATTAAGTCTTCTTAAATAATTGAAACTGGCCCAATACTCCCATAGAGTGTTGTTTTGGATAAATATAGAAAATATTCTGCTGTTAAAGCTTGAAATTTGTATTTATTTTATGTGAGTTCCCTCCTCAAGAAAAGACATTTGAGCCTTTCAAAAAAGGTTATCAAACAATTGAAACTCACCAGATCACACACTAGATGCCTACTTGCCCCTTCCTAGTTCTTATTTTCTTACACATTGTTATATTTCTTCCCTGCTATATAAAACCCACATTTTAGTCAGTCAGGGAGATGTATTTGAGACTGAGCTCCCAACTCCTAGGTTGCAGCACCTGATTAAAGCCTTCTTCCTTGGCAATACTTGCTGTCCTCAGTGATTGGCTTTCTGTGCAGTGAGCTTCAGGATCTAGACCAAACCCCTAGTGTTTCAGCAACATAATTTTATAAACTGAAAAGAAAATAAGGGATATTCAGAAGCTACAATCTCACTGAAGTCCAAAACAGTAAAGTAGTATTCTGGCCTTCAGTTTTGAAAGCTTGTGCAAAACCAGGCAAATTTGAATTTGAAATTGTAGGTACTTATTGGGTCTGGCAATCAAGAGTCAAATCTTAGAGTCCAACCAAGGAGGGAGAGTCTAATAAGACACTCACATACTGGCTGGAGCTCCATGGGCCTACACTTCACTGTTAAGGTAAGTAAAAAATATTATTTTATATATATGTTCCTCACTCAGTAGTCAATAAGGAAAATTACTTTTCAAATCTTAGCACTGAAGCAGAAAAAATATTCCACCACAGAATTTGTACTGATAAGCTGATCCTCTTGTGGACTTAAAGCATGAATTCGTGATATCCAATTATCTAAAAATAATTTCAAGTTGATAATTTATTTTAATTTTTTTTCTGCGTGGTTTCCTTAGGCAACTTGCCGAAACAAAGTCAAATCAAATCAAATCAAACCAAAACAAAATAAAACAAAACCAATAAAACCTCTCTCTAGAAGGCTTCACTGTCAAACCCGGCGTCAAAAAATTTCTACTGATAAAATTTCAAAAAATATGAGTTTTCAGTAAAAAACACACACATGCACATGCATACACATACAAAACAAGAAAACGTTGGCACCATGAGCTAAAGGGTAGAATTAGACTTCGAAAGTCTTTATTTCTTGGAAGTGTTAACCACAAACTATAAAATAAATATGTATAATATGTTTAAAGAAACAAAAGATTAAAAATATGAAAAAGGGGGTTATATGATAAGATAAATCAGCCTATTTGAAAACAAACAAAATATTATTTATCAAATGAAAAATATAGAAAGTAAAATTAAAATTGAATGGGTTGAATATCCATTAAATATCAGATAAGACAAAGCTAAAGACAGAATTTACTCCTAATATTGGATAGGACAGTTTAATACCACATAAGACACAGATGAAGAGAGAATTACTAAAAAGAAGAGAAAGTTGAAGAAAGCACACAGAATACAGTCCAGAGAAATAGAGAAGGGAAGCTATGAGAAAGACATTTAAAAACAGAGGAATGTTAAAAGGATCCAACCAATATAATTGGAAAGCTGTAAGGAAAAGAGAGAATCAATGAGAGAGGCAATATCTGAGGAAAAAGCTGTTGATTTTCTAGAACTGCTAAAAGATGCCAATTCACAGATTCAGGAAGTCGAAGGTAAGATAGTTGAAAAATAAAATGCAAGTTGGACACAGCATAGTGAAACTGCTGAACATAAAAGATAAAATAAAAATCTTAAATGCATTCACAAAGAAAAGAGAGATTACTTTCAAAAGAGCAACCATAAAGTTGGCAACTAACTTTGTAACAGCCCAAATGAAAGGCAGAAGTCCAAGAGAATATGCTAAAAAATGAATTTCTTCAGATAAAAAAAAGTCAGATGGAAATTGTGAAATGTAAAAGAAATGATGAGCATAGAAAATGCCTATAATACACATACTATGGTTTAAATAAATGTTAGATGTATAAAATAAATGCATTGATGTATCATTTGTGGATTTAAAAAACAAGATTAAAATATTTTAAAGGACAATATAAAAATTAAGAGGAAAGTGATATAAGGGAAAGTGTTTTAAGGTGTTTGAATACATACACTGATGAATTTGCACCTTGATAATTCAAGCATGTATGTCAAAACTTCTAAGATAACCAGTAATGAATTGAAATTTTGTGTATAACTTTTTATCTGATAAAATGAAAAAATATATATATTAAATCAGTGTAAAAGAAGACAAGAAATGAAAGAAAAGATACAAAGCAAGAAAAGGATAAGGATAGTGTTCCAAATTAAAAAGTAGAAATAAATCTAAATATAGCAACAATCAAAATAATTGCAAATGGATTCAGTGCTTCAGTTTAAATATAAACACTGTCAGACTTATTAAAAATCCAAACTCTATGCCACTAATATTAAATTTCAGAATCCAGAAGGACAGAAGTAAAATCATGAAAACAAAGTTTGTACAGCTAGGCTGGGCACACCAGCACATGTTTGTAATCCCAGCACTTTGGGAGGCCAAGTTGGGTGGATCACCTGAGGTCAGGAGTTCGAGATCATCCTGGCCAACATGGTGAAACTCCATCTCTACTAAAAATACAAAAATTAGCTGGGTATGGTGGTGGGTACCTGTAATTCCTGCTACTCGGGAGGCTGACGCAGGAGAATCACTTGAACCCAGGAGGTGGAGGTTACAGTGAGCCAAGATCATGCCACTGCACTCCAGTCTGGGTGACACAATGAGACGCTGACTCAAAAAAAGAAAAAAAAATTGCATAGCTATATTATTATCAGAGAAAAACCAAACCAAATATCAGGTTAAAAACTTTATTATAATCAAACTATTCACATACTGATAAATATTGACGTTGCCCCAAAGAAGTGATTTTATAACATATGTTCCATGTACCACAGGAAATAACAAACTCATTCATCTTTTTATTGGGAGATTTGATGTTTAGAAAACTGCTATTTATAAAAACAATTTAAACAGCACAAATAAAAAATCTTCATCCAATGGGCATATATAAAAATACTATACCCAATGACTGTAGAATATCGTATCCTCTCATGGAAATACTGAACACCTGTGGAAATTAAATACGTATTAGACTGTAAAACAAGTCTTAATGAATTGCGAAGGATTCTTATCAGAAAAATCACATCTCTTTGTTGCAGATATTTAAATATAAGAAATTATTATGAACAAGTTTATATGGATAAATTGGCGAGCATAGATGCAACGTAAATATTCCTGGAAAAATATAACATCACTCTAAAAGAAACATAAAACCTAAATGATATCTAAGGAAATTGTTCTAACAATTTAAAAATCAGAAGAAATCTTTTGGAGATGATGTCAATGTATGTAACAAAAGTCACCTCTTTTGGGTTTGGGGGAGACAGAGTCTTGCTCTGTCAACAAGGCTGGAGTGTCATGGTGTGATCTTGGCTCACTGCAACCTCTGCCTCTTGGGTTCAAGGGATTCTCCTGCATCAGCCTCCGAGTAGCTGGGATTACAGGTGCACATCAACACACCCAACTAATTTTTGTATTTTTAGTAGAGTTGGGGTTTCACAATGTTGGCTAGGCTGGTCTTGAACTCCTGACCTCAAGAGATCCACCCACCTCAGCCTCCCAAAGTGCTGGGATTACAAGTGTAAGCCAGCACGCCCTGCCTAAAACTCACCTTTAAATGAATGCAGTTTGTTGCATTCATGTATTTGTTATATGTTATTATTTTCTGTCTCAAGATAATAATAACAGTAATAGCATATAACACTTCTTTGGTGCTTATTATGTGTTAGGCATTGCTGAAAGTGCCTTAATATATTAATTGTGTATTCCTCCCAACAAACCTATGAGGTAGATACTGTTATCTCCATTTTCACAGATAAAAAATCTGAAACATAAAAATTTAAATAACTTGCTAAATGTAACAGACAGGGCTACAGCTCAAATTCAAATCTAGCTAAAGATCATCTCTAACCACCGAATATACTATCGTTATTATGACCAAGTTGAATTTAGTGTAGGAAATCAAAGTATACATGTTAATACATTTAGAGGTGAGAAAAGAAAAAAAAGTATGTTAATAGATGGAAGAAAATCATTTTATACAATTTAACACCTTTAAAAAAAAAAACAAAGCTTTTGGTGAACTACAAATTAGGACTACAAATTAGAACTATAAATTTAGGAGTTTCTAATAAATGTATGTTGTAAAACCAATAACAAATATTATAATAATTGGTGAAATATTGAAATTATTTCCTGTATAAAATACAAATCAGTGATGTCGGCTTAGTTGATTACTACTTATAACCACCATTGTTGTAGAATTCTTAGTTTGTGTAATAAGGCAAGAAAAAATGAAATTAAAAGCATGAATAATTCAGCCAAAAGTTTTAATTATTTACCATCAAAAAACTTGTAATTATTCGTAACCTGCAGATAATTTTTCAGAACCAAAAAGTATTTTTAACAAGCTTGCCTACTAAATCAACATACAAAACTCAATGGCATTTTTATATTCTGGCAGCACACAGGTATAAAAGATTTGATCTACATTAACCTGAGAAATACAGAGTACTAAGGAAATATCTAATACATATTTGTGAGATCTTTATTGATAAAGTTAAAGCATCTTATTGAAAGGCATTAAAGATGCTGTCAACAAAGTAAGTGATACATGTTAATGGGCTAGAGAAATGATTATCATGGGGATATCTATTCCATTCACATTGATCAATAGACTCAAAGGAATTCTACTTAAATGCTCAATAATATTTTACTTGGAACTTAACAAACTGAATATAAAAGAAACTGAATATTTAATAACAAACTGAATATAAAACAAACTGAATATTAAACAGAAGATCAGAAGTCCACCAACAGCCCAGAAATACTCAGAAATAAGAGCAAGGAGAGGGGAACTACTGTACCAGTAATCAAAAATTATTTTCTTCTCTTTTTAAAAGATTGAAATACGATTCACATACCATACAATTCACCATTTTGTAAAGTGTACAATTTAGTGGCTTTTAGTATATTCACAAATTTGTGCAATCATCACCACTAACTCCAGAATGATTTCAACCCATCACACAGGATCTCTCATTCATCAGTAGTTACTATCCACTCTTCCTTTGTCCAATTCTTGTAAATTCTCATCTACTTTCTGTGTTTGTGGATTTGCCTATTCTTGACATTTTAAATTAAATGAACACATAAAATATGTCGTCTCTTTTCTCTGACTTCTTTCTCTTATCATGTGTTTTCAAGGTTCTCCACATTGTATAGTAGTATTTCATTCTTTTTTATGGTTGAATAATATTTTATTGTAAGAGTATATCATATTTTGTTAATCCTTTAATTAGTGGACTGACACTTGGGTTGTTTCTACTATGTGGCTATTATGAATCAATGCTACCCTTCACATTCATGTATATGGTTTTTTAAAAATTTTCTTGGGTATACATCTAGCAATGGAATCAATGGATCACATGGTAGCTCTATGTTTAACTTTTTGAGGAACCACCAAATTGCTTTCTGCAATGGCTGGGCCATTTACATTCTCACAAGCAATACACATGCGTTCCAGTTTCTCTATATTCTTACAAACACTTACTATGATCTGTCTTTTGGTTACAGCCATTTTACTAGATGCAAAGTAGTATCTCATGGTGGTTTAGATTTGCATTTGCCTAATGACTCATGATGTTGGACATATTTTCATGTGCTTGTTGACTATTTGTATGTCTTTGGAGTAATGTGTATTCAGATCCTTTGCTCATTTTTTATTTGGATTGTCTTTTTATTGTGAATTGTAACAGTTTTTAAAATATTCTGAAAACAAGTCCCTTATCAAATATATTATTTGGAAATACTTTGTTTCATCCTGTGAGTTGTCTTTTCACTTTTTAAATAGTGTCTTTTAACACAAAAATTTTTTGAAACCCAACGTAGCTATCTTTTTCTTTGCGTGTATTTTAGCCACATCTAAGACATTTTTTACTAATTCAAAGTCAAGAAAATGTATACCTGTGTTTTTTTTAAGAGTTTTGCATTTAATAGTCTTTAATTCATTTTGAGTTATTTTTTATTCATGATGTAAGAGAGAGGCCAAAATTCATTATATTGCATGTGGATATAGATATGTATGTAAAATGGGTAACAGAAATGTCATGGCACATTCGTCAGGTAAAGTTGGACTTTTCAATAAATACTCAAAGAAAAGTTGATTATACAAATAAAATAAAACATATTAGAAAAAAATTAATCCTGTATTTTCCATAAGTAAAGAGCAAAGTGATACAAATTTTAAAAAGAAAAATAAAAGAATATTTTTTTTTTTTGTAGAGATGGGGTTTTGCCATATTTCCCAGGCTGGTCTCAAACTCCTGGACACATGCAAGTGTTCCACCTGCCTCATCCTCCCAAAGTGCTGATATTACAGGCACGAGCCATCATGCCTAACTAAAAATGGCAAATTTTTATGTTTCCAAGTAAATTAAGTTTTCTTAAACATTACCCTGAAAATGCAAACTGTAAAATGAGAGATTATCAATTTGATACGATTAAAATTAAACACAGATTCATCAAAATAGATAAAAAAGAGTGAAAACACAAGCCAGAAACTTACACACATACACACACACACACATTTAATTCCTTGAAATAAACAAGTAAATCACAGCCTATAGATGAATACCATTTCACAAAACAGGTGATGTTTGAATGGTCAATATACCCATGAAAAGTGCCCAACTTTATGGGTAAATGAGGCAATGCAAATTAGAATCATAAGGAGATCATTTTAAGATTAGATTAGCAATAATTTAAAAGTCTGATAAGAGCAAATGTTAGCTAGAATGTACATTAATAGGACCAAATAAAAACTTTGAGCTTGTACACTGATACACAACCTTTAGAAAATAATTTGGCATTATAAAATAAAGTCACACTTGCATATTCGTAGTTCTTCTATTCCTCTTTTAGGTGCATATACCAAAGACATACACACACACACATACACACGCTGAAAAAAAAATATATGTAAGCTGAAAATAACACCAATGTCAAAAAAGGAGTGGATATACATTATGTGTTACAGTCATACAATGGAATATTATATCATACAATGGAATATTATAACACTTATAATAAACAAGTTACATGCATATTCTATATGCGCAATAATATGGAGTAGCCTAAGATTATAATTTTAAGCAAAAAAAAAAAACAAAAAACACCCAACAACAACAAATTGCACGTATGATTCCCATTAATACTAAGTTCAAAATACCCAAAGCAAACACTACATCGTCAAGGTCACAAACATATATGTGAAAACCAAATGACAGGGGAAACACAAAGTTCAGAATTCAGAATTTTGATTACCCCTGAAAGGCCTGGGAATGGGTGCAACTGACTAAAGACACATGAGGGACTCCAAGGCAATGGCAATGTCCTAGTTTTCTATTTCCTGCACTGATTTGGGTATATTATTATTCCTTACGTTGTGTACCATTTTAAAAATCTTTTCAATGTTTAATAAAGACAATCTTTTAGAGAGAGAAAAAAAAAGTTTGGGGCATGACACTTGTCCTAATTCTTAGCGCCGAAATCTAGGCCTTTCAGATTCATCAGATTAAATCAAAATGGACCTTACCTAACTAGTCCATGATGTAATCATTGCTAAATTACATAATTAATTACCTTACATAGATCAGAATAGTTATCCCCCCAGATTTTTGATGTTAGAAAATTTTAAACATAAAAAGTATTGAAGGAACAATATAATCAACATGTTTATCTGTTTATGTGCCACATAAATAACACTTGTTGATATTCTTCTCCGCCTCCCAATCACTACAGATTTTTGAAATTCATCATGTTATGATCCATTACCATCTTAAATGTGGCCAATGGCCTCCTCTTCAAGCTGAGTCTGTGTCCACTTGGCCTGACCCCCTTAGCGTTTGAGCACCTGTTTGCTTCTCTGGCATAACAGGATAGGCTCCTGTGAGTTCTTTACCAAGTAGAACAAATAATGGCTGTTAACATTTTACTGAAAGCAAACACATACCTTTCGTGCTATTACCAGTGTTTGCTTAATTATTGTTAGTTTTTGAAATTGTCTTCTGATTTAGCGGATACATATCAAGCCTCAATGTGTCTGTCACAAATGGCTTTTGTTGAGAGAAATTTGCTTACCAATAAAATCTGTGTGTTTTTTTTAAACTCATTTGAATTCAAAATCGACTTTTTAAGATTCTTGAGAATGTGAACTATATCTTATTCTTCTTTGTCCTGCTACTGGGTCCAGTAAGAGTAGATGCTTGATTAATATTTGTTAAATGACATTAAATACCTGCACAGCTCTGTCTGTGTGTGTGCATGTGTGTGTGCATGCATACATGAACTGAATTGAAATACCCCAGAGTGAGGATGCAAGGAGGTCTGCAACTTAACAGAAACCACATTTCATCTTTATCTTTTCACTTAAAAACTGATTGGCCTCTGATTTTCAAGGTTATCACCCTTGTCTGAGAACTGAAGGAGCTTGAAATACTCCTTGCAAATGCAGTTGTTGACTTTCAAACAAGGATCTTCTCCCTGGCTCCTGCTCCTGTGACCCACCCCTCCCGAAAACCAGTGAGTTTCTGAGTGACTTATGCTTCAGTGACTGAAATGATTGGAGCTGACTCAAACACTACAGGCAGGGCTCACAGCCACACACTCGGCCTAACTTATGTAAACATTGTCCCGATGACAGCATTCTCCTACCCCATCTGCAGCTGCAAGGGAATCCATTATTTTTCCAGTCCCCGGGGAAGAAAAAGGTCTCGGGCATCATTACTCCTAGGCAAATGTAACTGACTCTACCGTATACCTTAATTTGCTTGCCATAATTATAGGTCGCTCACCCGCTTTGTTATTTTCGATGACTCCCACCCTCGCCCCTGCTTTTTTGTTCTTATCAATAATAAATGGAGCCCTTGGATCATGCCACTGTAATATTTGGATATTATGAAAATGCTAATAATAACAAGGTAGCATCAGCAACACCCTGGTTTTATCAGCTGGTCAGATGCTCTATTAGGCAGCCAGTGAGGAGTTCAAGCAAATTGGTTATGTTAATGTCCTGTAGTACTTGGAAAAGATGAGGAGTTGGCAATTAATTTTTTCCAAGCTGCAAGTCAACAGGCAAATTTATATTCCTCCCTCTCTGTGGGATCAAGCTAAGAGAAGGTGAGGCAGAAAAGTGAGCTTCAAGTAGCTTTCCAGGATCTAATTGAACAGTGCTAAATAAAGCCTGGAGAGCAGAGGGAAGAGGGGAGAGAGTGCACCCAACAATGGGCAAGTGGTGCTCTTCCCCATTCATTCCACTGACAGGGCTTTTGCAACTTCAACCTGTTTTATTAATTATGTTTGACATTTCCTTAATTAGTTTCATTTACATCCCATCAGCCCCTACCAGATGATTGCTCCATACATCATGTTACTAGAGGAGTGTGATGCCTACAGAATTATAACAACAACAGACAATTTTACGTAACTTACAGGAAATTAGTGGACAGTTCTTTCCATTTTACCTGGGAGTAGAGGAGAATTCATCTGGTAGGTTTCTTTTTTTCTTTCCCTGAATTTCTAACCTACACTAATACATTCATAAAGTTAAAAGTATTCAAATCATATACTTATATACTCGAGTTTATTATCCAGCGGTAGGATTTACCAAATCTTAAAAATTGCTCATAAATTTCAAAAGATATAAGCCTACATAAATGAGGTGGAACCACAAGCATACCATGAATTGCCTTAGTCCTTGACACCTAATGTCCCCTGCTCCCACTTCCCAAGTGTACCTATTTCCTTCTTACCTGGGAACTCAGCCAGCACTCAGATACAGGTGCCCCAGGCTTACCAAGCCCTTAGGTATAAGATTGAGCAACATTAAATTGATTGAATAAGTGGATTAATGAATGAATAAAATGGAACCCCAGGTCCTGATTTTATCTGCCAAATTCACTTTGTGGATATGAGTCATCTAACCCTCTGGCTTTGCTATAAAAGCCTGGAATGATATAGTGTATATGACAGGGGTTTATAAGCATGAAGCACTGTGCTCATCTAAGGTACTATTTTTGTTGGCATATTGTTGCTCAAGTCTTAGGTCTGTTATAGAGGCGACTTGCAGGGCTCTTGCAGCCTGCAATTATGAATCAGTGCTTTAAAGTCTGATTTCTAACCCACAAGCTTTTTGCATAGAGCCCTAAGCTTTATGTCAGCTTCCCACCTGAGATCCTGATTCCAAGATAATGGTCTTTTTGCCCATGTGGACAAATGGCACCTTCCCACTGTTCTTGTCTTGATTAAGTTGAAGTTTAACTCTGGCCTTATTGTGGCTTCCCGATCCTCACTTCCATAGCTGCTTCCTTGTGCTTGGCCATAGAGAAACAACCAACTTCCCCCTCTGCCCAGCTTCCCTGAATATGATAGCTTCTTACTACCTAGGTCACTATATTTGCATAAAATTTATATTCAGAATCAACAGAAGATGAATGATCTTTGTCAAACTGTATTTTGCCAAGTGGCTAAGGACTACAGACTTGGTTGTTTATTAACACTACCAGTTAACCAAAACCATGTTAAATGTGTCTGACTGATCACTACTACTACTAATCCAGCTTACATTGTTTTCACTCGTAAAAGCTACCATGATTTTTGATTGAAATTATGACGGAGGGTTATGACAGCTATTGTTTTGTTGGGCAATAGCCAATTAAGGTAAATGCACGGGGCAGCTCTTCAGAACCAGGGCTGCCGGTTTTGGCCTGAGCTTCAAAGACAAGAGTTGGCACTGTTTCCAAGTAATGTACCTCAATCAATTGATAACTTCTGCTTATGCTAATCCATACCACTTTAATAAGTACCTATGAACCGCAATCATCACATAATTCTTTATTGAATGTATTAGGCTTTATATGAATACATTTCTTCTTTTTTTAACCACCAAATAGCTCTTTCTTTCTGAATCTATCAGAGAGACAGATTTTTAAATTTTTTTCTGTCTTAGAGAAATCGGTGGTTCTCTTCTTTTCTAAAACGATCTGTGGTACAAAATTGTCCCTTTATACTTTCTTAAGTATCCTCCTCTCACCAGATTTCTGCTATTAATCACATCCATATTTCCTTTTTACTAGAAATAGAAAGAAAACTACAATTTTCATCTACGAGCTTTTCTAATTGCTAGTCTATTTTTCTATTCTTTTCACTACCAGAATGAGTCATCAATATCTGCTGTAGCTTGCTCCTTTCCCTGATTACCTTACAGACTCACTCATACCTCTACCATTGATGTAAGATTCCTTAACATCACCACTTCCCTTCTAATTAACATCTGTAATCTCAATTCTTAAGCCTAGTTTTTGTGACTTCCACGTGAAATCAGCCCTTTTTTCTTGACACAACTTTTTCCTCTCCTCTTTCTTTCTTCTTCCAATCCATCAAAAAAAAAAAAAAA
>NW_012112253.1:7107005-7162791 GCF_000951035.1 Colobus angolensis palliatus
AAAAAAAAAAAAAAAAAAAAGAGTTGAAATGAAGAAAGGTAACTGGATGTGTCAACAAGATATGTAGAGAAAGAAGCAAGTGCTCTAGTAAACCACGGTCTTTCCTTCAAAGGCACAGCATTTCCACGGTCCTGTTCCCATGGTAAGATTAGTGTTTTTCTCCATGTTGTCCTCTCACTAGTCCTGTTTATTTCTTGCGTTTTTTGTCCTCCAAGTCCTCTATTATCTAATAAATTCCTAATTACTGGTTATTGGTTATTGTTCTCTAAGATGGTTTTAACCCTGACTTTTCCCCCCAACTTTCCTTGTCTAATGATACCTCTACACTACTAAAGTGACATCTTAAACACCTTCCAAATTCTAGCTGCTCCTGCCTCAAATCTAATCTTTTTGCTGAAGCCAGACTTATCTAATCCATGCCCTGTTTAATCCATTTCATTCTCTGTCCAAAATTTTGAGTGACTTTACTGCCTGTTGAGTAGAAAGTCAGACTTCTTAATCCAAGATTCACAGCCTTTTCCCAGATGGCTCCACGTTCCCATTTACCTTCCTAGTCATCCACTAACTCAGGATATCTATTGCTCTGGGACCACACTTAGGGTTTACTCAGCTCTTGCCTTGGTTGACACTATTTCCTGCATCTGTATTTTCCCTACACAATTGTCCCCCCTCCAGGGTTTGTGCCTAGAGCTCAGCTCACTGTCCTCCAACTAAGTTCTCTCCAGCTCACTCAGAGGGTGCCCTCCATTTGAATTCTCATTCCTTTCCATCTCTACTCTTTACTTCTCCTGCCCTGAGGGAGTGTTCATTTGCTGTTATTTTGAACTAATACAGTTCAGATCAGATTTTATTTAACTTGTTAGCTGCTTATGCCTTATTTCTACACAAAGATTGTAAGCACTCATGTTTCTATACATTTATTGTCTGCATAGCACATACACATACATGATGCTCATTAAATACTGATGAAGGACCGAATGAGATATTATGCTTACCTAGGCCAATACAGATTAACTGGAGTACCGGCATACACTGATGCTCAGGAAATACATGATATGTAAGAATTAATGCCTTCAGAAAAAAAGTCACAAAATCAATAGATTATAAGATTTACATTGTCATGAAGAATCATTTATAGAACTACCAGCACACTATCTTTTTAAAGTGTAAATTATTGACCTCATTTTACTTAGGCAGACACTTAAAGAGGAAGTACAATTCTGTTCAGATAATTGCCATCTAGAGAATAATAACTAACTTCAATATTGTGTTTTTCTAGATGCCAAACACTGGGCCAGGTACTGTACACACATTATTTCAAATGTGCACAGCACAAAGTAAACAACTTTATCTCTGCTTTGTAGATAAAATTGAGACTTGTGAAAAAACTTTCACAAGTTCATAAAACTACATTAAATATTAAATACTTGAGCAGAGATTTGAATTGCATCAGTCTGACTGTAAAATGATGCCCTCTCTACTATATTGTGGGTAATTAATTATATTATAAATCTACACCAATCATGTTAACCTTAATTACCCATGATGGTGCAGATTGAGAAGGACATCAAGCACTGCTTATGATTTTGACTTATCTGAAGAAGAATAACAATCGGTAATATTTATTGAGTATTTCTGACATGCCAGCTCTGTTCTAAGAACTTTACTTATTGTTGCATTAAATGCTTCAATCACATCTACTACATTAGTTGGGCACTATGATTCCCACTTCACAAAATAAAGCACTGAGAGTTGGTTACTAGCCAAGGTCGTACAACCAAGAATTAGCAGAACCATGATCTGATGTATGCAAGATGGCTCCATGTCTTCTCAACAATGGTGCCAGTTCAAGAAATGAATTTCACCACTGGTAGAAAGAAAAAAGGCCTTTAAAACTTCTATAAGTGAGGCTTTAGAAAACAACTTGACTGTTTTGTACAGTGTTTTTAATGTTCATAACTCAGGACACTTGAGTGGTGTGATACACTTTGGATATGTGTCTCTGTCTGAATCTCATGTTGAATTGTAATTCCCAATGTTGGAGGTGGGGCTAATGAGAGGTGACTGGATCTATGGCAGGTGGATTTCTCACGACTGCTTAACACCCTGCACTTGGTGCTATTCTCGTGACAATGAGTGAGTTCTCACGAGATAAGCTTGTTTAAAAGTGTGCAGCACCTCCCTCCTCCTCTCTCTGGCTCCTGTTCCCACCATGTGAAACACCTCACTTCCCCTTTGCTTTTAGCCGTGATTAGAAGCTTCGAAGCCTCCCCCAAAGCAGAAGCCACTATGCTTCCTGTACAGCCTGTAGGACCATGAGCCAATTAAACCTCTTTTCTTTATAAATTACCCAGTCTCAGGTATTTCTGGATAGCAATGTCTGATTGGATTAACACATGGTAAGAAGCATTTCATGCTAAATTAACCCTAACTTATCTCGTGTGTGTGTGTGTGTGTGTTTTGGTTTCTCTGTTTTGTTTTTGTTTATCTGACTAGCACTACTATTGTCATAGTACAGAGGAGAGCAAGCAGGGTGAGATGCAAATTATTTATGTACAGTTCCCCAGCAAGTCAGCATTTAAGAAAAGAAGAAGAGGAAGAAGGCAAAGGAGAAGAAAGGCAGGAAGGCAGGCAAAAAAGAAGGAAGAAAGGGAGGAAGAAAGGAAGGAAGGAAGGAAGGAAGGAAGGAAGGAAGGAAGGGGAAGGAAAAGAAAGGAGGGAGGGAATGAAGAAAGAGGGAGGAAGGGGAATTCTTTTCTGCCTCTGAAACAGTAGCTCTTGAATCAATCCTCACCTATCACAACCCTACGCTTTGTGATTTGCACTTATTTACCATTGTCATCTTCTTCAGCCTGGTGTCCTGAGCATACCAAATATCAGGTCACAGAGGTCATTTTCTATCCTACTGCTTCTATTTCAGTAATTTTATTTTGTGTGGAGCTTTAGAGAAAGTACTTTTGAAAAAACTTCTTGTATCCAGGGAGTCAGGACAGAGGCTAATTAGGAGACCACATGAAATGTGAAAAATACAACGGAGACCATGACACTTCAAGGTCCATTCAAGCCTCTTCATAGGAGTAATGGTGACCAAGTTAAGTAGTCCATTTCTGTACTGGATAATTATATTCTGCCTTCTTCCAATCCTCCTGAATTCTTAGTGAGGTAAGTTCATTGCATGAAGTCCTAAGTTATCACTATTGTCTATTCTATACTTGAAAGTGGCCTTATATTAGTATCTGAATGAAGTGAGATCTTAAAACTGTCTTCTGATGCATCAGACATCTAACTGGAAAAAAAAAAGGAAAAGCACTGTGAATTCAGCAACAACCTTCATGGTTATGGTCACCTAAAACCACCACTAAAGCTGTTCACCTCAAAGTTGCAACTATAGCTGATAATCATTTTAGTCTGGATCAATATAGATCGCATTCACTCAGTTTTGTCTCAAAATATAATGAAATAAATTCTTGGACCTTTATTTGGTGAATATTGACTATGCCTAAACAGTGTTCTAGGTGCTGGGTATATGAGGTAAAGAAGGCAGAAAGGTCTTCAGTGCCAAGGAGTTTATGATATCCTACTAGGAAAAGCAAGTATATATAAGGCAGAATAGCGTTAGAATATGAAATGGCATTACAAGAGTGCCTGATAGGGGTTGGGATGGGGTTGAGAAATATCATTCAGGGTGGTTAAGAAGGGCAGAGTGGATGCAGAGAGTCAAGTTCTGCCCAGATAAGGGCTAGGAGCAGGCTTTCAAGATAGAGGGAAGGACAAGTGCAGAGTCCTTCAGCAGTAAAGAGCTTGGTGTGCTCAAGGTGAAAGAAGCCAGTGTAGCTTGACCAGAGTGAGTAGGAAGAGAAGAACAATAGGACATCGAAGGTGGACTTTTGGACATTATTCCAAGCCCAGTGGGAAGCCACAGAGGCTGTATCTGGTTTATTTTAGAACAATTAAATATATCAACTTTAAAAAGATTGAATTTAAATTAGAAAATAATTTCAAAGATAATGAAAGTTTAATGCAATTTTAATTTTGTTTTCTTTAGGTTTCAAATCTTGTAAATATCTGATAGGAAAAGGCTGGCTTGAAATGCTTAAAGGTTTATAATGAGCTTATTAAAAATAGTTTTTCAGTGGATTTTTTCCTGTTTTTCTCTCCCCGAGTCATTGTTAGCTGAATCCCCCAAGAAACGATGCAGATGGTAGAAAGAAAAGAATTTATAAAAAGAGTCTAAATAAAAAGTTGATATGCTTGATCATAGGTTTTTTTGTGGTTTTGTTGTTTGTTTATTTTTGTTTCCTTATATCCAAGAAATCCCTTTTGCAATTGTTGGGAAGATGCTTAAAAGGTGAAAAGACATACACACTTCCCCGGAGCCTCAGTCAACTTCAGGTGCTAGACTTGTGAGTTCACGGTTGTATTTTTTTTCCTTCTATTCTTAAGCAAGGTACTAGGGGTCACTGATGGTCTACAAGGCCTATTCCTCTTGAAATGTAGGATTCAGTCACTAATTTAGGATTCAGCTGGAATCCAAAAGAGACCATGCAAGCATCCAAGGCAATTAACTGCCGGTACCATTTTCCATAAAACACTGTGCTAGTTTACAAAGGGCTGCAAGAGATCTGAAATATCATCCAATGGTGAAAAATCAAAATATTTTGCTGTCATATGCTGTCACATACTGTCAGAAAGCCTTGTGCTGTGGCCACAGTCAAGTTGAATCTGATTAAAAGATCAGCAAACAAGGCAGGTTTAGGGGTATTTGACCTCATCAGTGCTGTGCCTGGAAGTACCTGTCAGTGTTTCGGTTGTCCTATGCTGTGACACTATTGCTTATGCAGCTTGCCAGTGGATATGCCTGATGACATCCTGGAGAGGAAACAACAGATTGATGTGTTCAGTTTTCTATTTTCAAATACTGTTCAGTGCTGCAAAGATGGAGCTTAAATTTAATTCCAATTACCAGTTCCACAAACAATGAATTATTCAAGATAAACTGCCCAGTTTTACTGAAGCATGTCTGTAACATGCATATGTTTGCTTCTATCTATACATATGCGGACTGAGATGGAGACACTAAGTTAGCTCATCGTCAGTTTATTAGAATTCCATAATGCTATATCTTTTAAAAAGGCTGATCAATATTTGCTAAGTTGGAGTTATATAACTCACAAAAACTTTACAGCTCCAAATATACATGCATGTCCATTTAAAAACTTTAAAATGTAAATAATTAAGAACTGGTATCTTATAGGCAAGGAAAGGAGGCTCCATGTAAGATGTGTGTGTATGTGTTTATTTAGGAATGGGATGGAATAAATAAGTTAAAAGAGACTAGTTTTTTTTTTTCCTCTAAATCTGTCTGATATTGCACTGGCATAAGTAGTGATGTCACAGCATTGTCACATCATAAAGTTAGTGAAATTAGAATTTTAGCCAATTTTAAGAAGAAACGAATTCTGTCTTTTCATTGTGATTCACATGGAGAAAATATGCACTTTACTTTCAGCAACTCTATCCAAAGATTTTCATTTATTTGCCTTAGGCAAAACTGATTTTTTTGTTCTTGTTTAAAATTTTCACATTTCACAGGGAAAGAAAAAATCCTGCATAGCTAAAACATGACAGTTTCCCCATCTGTGAGAAATTGCTCCAGAAACACTGATGGAAATCTAAAACTTGTTTCCATTTTAAAAAGCCCTCAATTTTTAAAGTAATTATTTTTAATGAATTATAAAAACATGGAGAAAAGTGGACAGATCACTAAAGTTGGATAATTTTCAGAGTTAACACACTTTTGTAACTACCACACCAATTAAAAAAACAGCAGAGTCCCTCTCATGCCTACTTCCAGTCACAGTCTCATTTCTGTGGTTATCAGTTCATTTTGTCTGCTTTGAACTTTGTGTATGTGGAATACTACTGTTTGTCCTCTGTGTCTGATTTCTTTCACTCACCATTACGTTTGTGAAATGTATCCATGCTGTTATGTTTCGTGGTGGTTCATTTTCATTGCTGTATAGTATTCCATGGATTAGTTAGGCTTCAATTTATTTATATGATCTCCAATTGATGGGTTCTTGGGTTGGTTTGTCTCATTTCAACTGCAAATAGTGTTGTTCTTATCCTTCTTGCACGGGTTTCTTAGTACACATTAGTACATACCTATTAGAAATATACACTTTCAGTGGAATCATGAGGCACAGGACATGAATATATTCAGCTTTAGTCGTATTTAACAGTTTGCCAAGATAGTTCCACAAATTCCCCCTCTCAGTGCATAAGAGTTCTAATTCTGCATCCTTGCCAGCATTTGGTATGGTTAATTTTTTTAAATCTAGCCATCTTGATGAAGGCACAGTTTTAATAAACTTATGTGACTAATGAGCTGTGCATCCTGTTTCATATTTATTTGCCACTTGGATTTCTTTGGCATTTTTCAATTTGATTGTTGCCATCCAGTTTTCAATTGTGTTCTTTATATTTAGTACTTTTTGTGTTCTGTTTAATAAACCTTTGCCTGCTCCAAAGCTGTGATAAAATTCTACCGTATTATCTCCTAGAAACTATTATTTTACTGCTCACTTTTTAATCTTCGCTTTATTTATATTTGGTGTGAGACAGAGATTAAGTTCATTTTTCTGTAGGAATATCTATTTGATCCCACATCATTTGATGGAAAAAACAAAAAGCATTTTTCTTCCCACCATGCTGAAGTGTCATCTTCATCATAAATCAAGTCACCATATATGCATTTGTCTGCTTCTGATCTCTTTGTTTTATTCCATTCGTCTATTTGTTCATGTGTGCAAAAATGTAATATTTTCTTAATTACCAAAAATGTATAATATCATGATATCCAATAGTTAAAATCCTCCAACTTTATTGTTCGTAAAATCCTCAGTATTTTGAAATAGCATATATATTTGTAAAAGAAAACTTGTTAGTTTCTATAAAGAACATTTTATGGTTTTAGTTGGGATGACATTGAATCTATAAATCAATTTGAGAAGAATTAACAGCTTTATACTATGGAAGCTTCCATCTGTTAGCTTGGTATATTACTGTATCTTTTTTAGAACATTTACATGGCTCTCAATTATTTTATAGATTTTAGAAGTCTCATGCATCTTTTGTTACATTTATTTCTGAGTGTTTTGTATTTTGTTGCTATTGTTATAATTAATATTAGTTATTTAATTTAATTTTCAAATTATTTTCCTAATGTATGGGAATACAAATGATCTTTGCCCTGTGTCTAGTGCATTGCTAAATTGACTTAATAGCTTTATTTTGTAGATACCGTGAATTTTCTATGTACATACAATCTATTATCTATGTACATAATGGCAGTTTTATTTTTTATATTATAGGTCTTTATCTTTTTTATTCTTGCCTTATTGCACTGTCTAGTACCTCCAGAATAATGTTGAATAGAAAGATTTATAGCAGGGAACCTTGTTGTCATCTCAGAGTTTAAGAGGTATGGCTTTCAATATTTCACTGTTAAATTTGAAATTTGCTATAGATTCTATGGATACTCTTCTTTAGATTTACCAAGCTCTCTTCTAATCCAAATTCTTATGCCTAATTGGAGGTTTTAGTCATGAAAGGGAATTGAATTTTATCAAATTTGAGATGCTTATATTTTCCTCTTATGTTAATTTGGGAAGTTACATTGATCATTGATTGACTCCTTAAAATAATCCTGCTTTCTGGAAAAAAGTCAACATGCTGTGATCATCTTTTTCTTATAGATGGATTCAATTTGATAATATTTCATTTAGAATTTTGTGTCTGTGTTTAAAGGGATACACCTATGTTTTTTTTGTCTTACAATACTTATCATGTTTTGGTATCAAAATTATTGTGGCCTAGTAAAACAAATTGATAAATGCTCCCTTTTCTCTTAAGAATCTGTGTAAGATTGATGTTATTTATACCTCAGGTCTTTAAAAGAATTCACTAGGGAAACCATCTAAGCCTGGAATTTTGCGGGAGAAGTTTTTAAATTATAATTTTAAAATACATAATATATATAGAATTATTCAGATATTTTATTCATCTTTGTTAGTTTGAGGTTGTGTTTGATTAATTTTTATATTTTATCTGAATTCTTAATTGGCATAAAGTTGGATATAATATCCTTTTCTTGTTCTTAGCCTTTCCAATAGTTTATTATATTAATCTTCTCAGACAACTAACATTTGACATTGTGATATTGTTTTCATTTATAAATTTCACTTTTTATCTTTTTTTTTTTTTTTTTTACTTTTTACTTATTTTGGTACAATTTACTCTTTAATTTGTAACTTTTTAGGTGGATACTTAGATCGTTAATTCTTTAGCCCTAGCTCTTTTCTGAAAAATACACACATCCTCATTACAGAAAGCTTACTATTTTTCTCTTCTAGTCAGAGATGGTAAAAGTTTAATTTTCTTAATTGAATCAGACCCTAAGTTGTGTTGAGAATGGATTGGAATTTTGTTAAGACTTTGTCTATTCTTGGCATTTCTGTTCCTGGGGCATGATTCTCCAGAACTTTCTAATCTCTGCACTTCTTAGATTTGTGATTTAATGTCTTACACAACTTTGGGAAAATTCTTGGCAATGATTTGTTCAGATGTGGCTTCTTCCCCATTTGCTTTCTCTTCTTTTTCTGAAACTTAAATGACAAGTAGGTTATGCCTTTTTACTAAGTCTAGTATGTTTTTTATATTTCTCCCTCCTCCCATTCATTTTCCATTCCATTTATGCTTCATGCCTCTGTGTGAATATGTTCTATTAATGTAACTACTGATTCTCTTTTCAGTTATGTTCAGTTTGCTGTAAACCCATCTATTTAGTTCTTAAGTTCAAAAAAAGTATATCTTTTCTGGTCCAGAAGTTTCATTCATTTTTAAAATAGATTCTAATTCTTTAGAATATGTATCCAATTCATTATCTATCTTATTAAGCATATTAGTTTTAGTTAAAGTCTACAGTTGATAGACTTTAATATTATGGAATTAGAGTTGATAACTCCAATATCAAGACCACCTATGCCTCTATCATCAGTGTTTATTCTTGGTCCTATTTCTTGGTATATCTGGAAAATATTTATTGAATTTCAGGTTTGTGCACACAAAAATTGTAGAAACTGTGGATGCTATTGTCTTTTTCTAGTAAGAATCCATTTTATTTTCTGGTAGGTAGCTACTAGAAGAGCACACCTTCTTATTCCAATAAGAAATTGAGTTGTTTTGAGTGAGCATTTACGACTTTTGAAGACTTAGTCTACTTCTGGTTCACCTCTAATTCTTGGGCACAGATGTTCTGATTGAGAGTCTGAGGCTATCATTTAGGGGTTTTTTTGTTTGTTTTTTTTTGGTTTGTTTTTTCTTGGTGGGTTCTAGATGTCAATATTTGCCCTCCCATTATTGAGAAAGTTCTGTTGAGCCTTTCATCCACTTTTTCTCTCACTTTTTGGCATCTTGGCTTGTGTATCTTTAGAATCAGCAAATTGTTCATGAAGAAAATTGACACGGAATATTAAATTCACTTACCTATAATTTTCTTTCTTTTGGGATCATAGACCTTTAAGTCTCGGCTGCCCTGGCAAGACTAAACTTTAGTTTTTGTCTTCAGCTTCATTAGGGTATTGAAAACTCTGCTGGTTGCCTTTTGGCAGTGGCCAGCTACCTGGTTTCTCAGCATCTTCTCTTGGGATGTTACAAGCCAACAAATTTCTTGAAGAAAAGTTGAAATGTACCATAACATTGCCCTCATGATAGTAAGTTTTGCATTTCTCCAAAATGTTGGCCCATCAAGTACTAGCTTTCTTGGAAGCACTCTAATTCCTTCAAACAGAATATTTTTTGGAATTTCATATAGGTTTACTAGTTGTTCTTAATGAGGGTGATGGTCTGCCTCAAGCTATACCATCACAGCTGGAAGCAGAAAATGGCAAAGCTTTCACATTTAAATTAAAGAATACTTCATCTTCACTTTTTTACCAGCTTCATTCCCACCAATAAAATTTATGTACCATGAAATTTTTTTTTTTAGATTACTCAAGGAACAAACATTTGATGGAACATATCAGTGAGGATAAAAAGGGCAATAATATGAATCAAGTTTTGCACATAAAAATGTATTAAGCAAATATATACTGGTATTTTAAGTTCTAAATTTACTGGTTTCTTATATATTTAATAAAATTGCACACATTTTACACTAGTACCAAGAGAGTTCAAGAAACGAAAACTAAAGTCACAAAAAAATGAATGGATTTTCCTTGGGGTTTTAGGAGTCCTCTCATTACATATAATGTTGTAACACACTGGCAGAATAGCTGATGAACTGTCATACATGACAGAATGACTTCAATTAAATTGATAACAAGATGACATGTTTATGTAACTGGTATCCTACTCAGTCTTGCCATTTTTTCTCAGAGTAACATTGACTTTAAGGGCCATGTTCCTAGTTATTTGGTTAGAATTTATTTCCTTCTGTATTCAGAGACAAAGCAAATATTCATAAGAATTGTTTCTAGCAGGGCGTGGTGGCTCACACCTGTAATCCCAGCACTTTGGGAGGCTGAGGTGGGTGGATCACAAGGTTAGGAGTTCGAGACTAGCCTGACCATCATGGTGAAATGCCACCTCTACTAAAAATACAAAAATTAGCCTGGCATGGTGGCATGCACCTGTAATCTCTGCTACTCAAGAGGCTGAGACAGGAGAATTGCTTGAACCCGGGAGGTGGAGGTTGCAGTGAGTCAAGATCATGCGGCAACAGAGCAAGACTCCACCTCAAAAAAAAAAAAAGAATTGTTTCCCATTGTATGCTTGGGAAATCCATTTTTGAAGAGGATTTTCCTGTAACCATGACCCAATGTAAGTGCCATATTATTTGCTAACAGCTTCTACCCTCCAGACATAGACATGTAGACACCCTTACCGCCCTCTTCTCTTTTGCCCTTTCCCTCTCCCTTTCTCTTCCTCTTTCCAAAATGGTTACTTCAGGTGAAAGAATGACCAAATGTATATATTTTTTAATTCTAGTTGCATGTTGTTTGCTGTCAGTCAAAATTTTTTCTGTCTTATTTCTAGTCATAAAACTCACCCCTTATTAAGTCTACCCTGTGCTGACAGTTTCTTTATCCTGAAGTCCATTAGCCCCTTCTTGAATTCTTACCTGGCTCTAAGTAGCCTCTGCAGAGAGGATGGCCCTGGGATCATTCTTTCCTCTGTGGTTTGTTTTCCCTACATGAGCCATCTTAGGTTAGGCTCCTTAGATGCAAAGCCTGAGGAAGGGATTTGGACATATGTGGCTGATGTAGGGAGTGCTTTTTAGACAAACAAACAAAAACTACAAGGTTTGTAGGAAAAAAAAAAAAAAAACTGCAAGGAATGAAGCAGGATGGAGAAAGGCAAAAACAAAACAAAACAGAACAAAACAAAGCAATGAGAATGTAGTCTCAGGTAAAGTCTTGCCTTGCTGTAATCCTCTGGGATCTCAGAAGCACAAATTCCACTGCAGATTTGCACCCCTTAAGGGAAGGAGGCCAGGATTTTGTGCTGTTATTACTTTATCATTGTCTATGGAGTACTCCAGGAAGGGTTGCGAAACTTCCCTTCAGCCACTGAGGGAAATTCTGTGGAGGGGGGAACGAAGGGGCCCCTGACAGTCAACACTCACAGTGGCTGGCAAGGCACCCTAACAAGGTCCATTCTGTGAGCCAGTTGGCTTTTAAAAATATAAATTAAATTGTGTCACTCTTCTGTTTAAGCCTTTTCTATTTAGAACAAAAGAGAAGCTCCTTACAACTCTTCCTACTCACAATGCCCTGTTTGATCTGGCTCCCGTTTACCTCCCAAGCCCCATCCTGCACCACTCTGGTCTCCATTCATTATATAGGTAATAAATCTTCATGGAGGATATCCCAGATGCCATACACTTTTTTAGGCACAGAGGATACAGCTGTGAACAAGGCAAAAATCCCTGCAGTCTGGCACCTTCTCCAGTCTTCTCTCTCACCTAATTCAAGCCATACTTGTGCATTTTTTCCCCCAGAAAACATGAGGAATGGGAAATTCACTCTCCCTCATGGGTGTCATGGCACTCATTCTCATTTTCATTTCAAATGTTACCTCTTCAGACAGGACTTCCCTTCTGACCCTACCCAAGCCAGCAACTCTACTTTTTTTTATTATTATTTTCTATTGTTTGATTACTTTCATGACACTAATCATAACGTACAATTTTTATTCAATTATGAGTTTCACTATTTGATGAATTGTCTCTCTGCTGTCTCAATTTTCTTTAAGGATAATCTCTAGCTCCTGGGAAATTCCTGGATGCTTGGAAATTGTTAAGAAATGTTTGAAAAGTAAGAAACTAAGTAAAAGAATGTAGTCTCATGCACAGTCTGGAGAGTTTTAAATTTTTGATTAGCTTTAAGTCTTGGTTTAAGCGTAAACCAAGATACAGCCTGTATCTCTACTGTCTTTTTCTCTCCCAAACCATTGCACACAAAGTTGACCCTAAGTAATACTGATTTTGCTTCATTAAATTCACCTTCTTGAGTTGGGTAACCTACATTGCAGCCATTAGTAACAAAAGTCCGCAAATACTTTTTAATGTACTGTGATGTGCATCCCAAGTATAGGGAGTTATGTTTACATTACTATTGTCAAGATTAATCATCTGTTCTCCTTTGTAAGTTGTGCTGCCTTGGTTAATGCCATTAGGGACCCTAAAAAATTGGAAATCTTGGATTTCCATAGCAGGCTTCCAGGATCAGCTACCACTTCGTAGGACCATTGGTGACATTTACTTACAGTTAAAGAAACAGGAGCAAATTTGAGCCTTTTATGGTTTATTCACTACAATTGCTATTTATCTAAATTAGTAATGAAAAGTTTCCTAACCTGGGCATTGCAAACGGTTACAAAAGACAATGCCTGAAATGAATCCCCAGTCTTATCCCAAGGATGAACAGATAACTGGTAGCCAAGAACCCTTTATACCCACGTATGAAGAATTGTGCAGTCATTGTGATGGACTGGGACAAAGTCAACTGCTGATGTGTTAGAGCTCATGTGTTAGTGACTTGGATGTTGGGCACATAGATACTTTGATGAGCATGAGCGGGATGAAATCTCATATGACAAGTAAAAATAAGGAAGCAAAGAATGGTTTTGTTATCTCTCAGTGACTCCTTCTGTCTCTGAAGCAGCTTCTTTTGGAAGCAAGCATTTCCTCGATATATATGTGAACCTACCTTTGAGGATGAACTACTACTGAAGGTATAACCTACACTCAATGTCCTGGGGGTTTCTAGAGGAAGGAAACTGGGGTCAGGGGAAAATCAAGCAAAGGGAGAAGGGAGAAAACCCTGCTGGGTTTAATCTGAACAGTGTATCCATCACCCAAAATGATACAAATCAGCCATTACTGGATCATGCAAAAGACACTCTCCTACCTGCGATCCCTTCTTTGCTTTCTAAACCTCTTTTCAGCTCAGCCTAATGAATTGTCAGAACTGTCACACAGCTCTAAGGAATGACAAATGTCTATGATTTGCTGCTGCTGCTGCTATTTTGCTGGAAACACCTGATGTATGTAGTCTTGCATTCTTCAGTTTCGAATTAGAGACTTGGAAAACAAAATCAACCTTGATAAATATAGCAATTTTTCCCCTGTTCTGTAAGCTGAGCTGAATGGATATTTTTAAATATAAAGAACTCTCTTTTGGTCTTATAATGTGTATGTGGCACAGGGTAAATCTCAAACAAAGGGCTAATATCCCAGTGGTGGATTGTGTGTGTGTGTGGTGGGGAGGGTGTGGGTAATCGCCAATTCATGAATTAGAGTTCTGTTTACATTTCTATTGTCAAGATTAATCATCTGTTCCTTTTAAGTAAGTTGTGCTGCCTTGATTAATGCCATTAGGGACCCTACAGAATTGAAAATCTGGGATTTCCATACCAGGCATCCACGATTAGCTACCACTTCAGAGGACCATGGATGATATTTACTTAACGTTAAAAAAATAGGAGCAAATTTGAAAAATTATTTAATGTTTTAGAAATGAAAAAACAAATTCTTGCTAATAAATAAGTTCCTCTAGTGGCATGATAATTAATCTGGATACTGTATATTAGATGTGTTTAACACAAAGATAACAGCTGAGGTTTTCGTTGGGTCATAGATATATATTTTCTAAACCTTCAAATAACTAAAAATTTAGTGCAAATTTAAATATGTTGGAATAAGCAAGATATTTGAATTGTAGAGATTATTTTCTAGATCCATCATTACATTTATATGCATATGTATATTTGTTCTGGTTACATATGTTTAAAACTAAAATTTTAAAAAATGTTATCTATCCTAATAGCTCAACATTTCTTTTTTCCATGCAATGATTTCACATTAGCTCTAATGGGTAGAAAGGTTTACAATGCTTTTACAGATCATAATATCCCCAAATAAATAGTTCTTTTAGCTTATCAGTCATACTGGGGCCCTCATCCAAACCTATCCCAGGTATAAAATGTTATAGTCTTATTTAGTAAAGTGATTTCTATTTCTGCCTGTAATGATCACAATAAGAAGAGCTACATCAATTTCTCAATCATATGCTCCCATTTAGAGTCATCTCTTGTTGGTTATCTGCCAAAAGGCATTTCACAGAGCCAAAAATTACTAACATTGAGGAGGCCTAGGGGTCATACTTTTGAAAATTTTTAAGTAGGAATTTCTACTTTCAATTTTATATGTTGTCATATACTGGATGGCTATCTGAAGAGGGGTCTAACAAGTCAATGAGATGACACATGTCTCCAGAGTACAAAGTAGAGACCTGATCACTATGTAGATAATTTGGGTCATGTTAGTTAGCCTGGATTACTGAATGGTCAATAGAAAACAGAAAGGTGGTATGCCCTAGGAAACAGAGCTCAGGCTTTGAATTCAGAAAGTTTGACATTCTCGCCCCTTCACTGTAAAAATTTGGGAAGGTCCTTCATTTATGAAATGAAAATTTTAAGTCTTTAATGTTGTTGCCAAGAATAAAAATTCTGTGTATTGAACTTAGCACATACTAGGTCCTCAACAAATGGTTAGTATTTATACTTCTGCCATAGGTACTGATAACAACAGTCCCTCCTAGGCAGATGTTTTCATTTTCTAAAAAATATATTTTTAGATCTTTAAAAATTTAACTTCTCACTTTAATACCCTATTTCTGTAGAAGATATTCAGATTCACATGTTGGTGCTGATTCTCTAGTTGAAAACTTTTTCATTTGGATCCACAAATAATCTTTCTAAGAGCTTTCTCTCCTTCACTAAAGGCTGTCTCAAATCTTAGTCATGAGGAAAGGAGAGGAATTGTATTTCTTTATATCTTAATGTAAAAGTAGGTAGAAAAGGAAGAAAAGATAAATACCCAGAGGAATTGAAAGGCTGTAGCGATAATACTTGATAACTGCATAAAATTTTATCATTTTGAGAATTATTTAGCCCATATAAAGCACTTCATATTTACAAAATGCTTGATAATGGCTAACCAGATAGTTTTTTCCAATAAGCCTTTGAAATATGCTAGTATTATGACCTGCATCTTACAAGAAAGGAGGCTGTGATAAAAGGAGATTAAATGATCTATTCAGGGGAAAAATGCTTTTGAGCTTCCATTGAGGCATCTAAGAAATAGTGAGTTAGGTTCTTTCCCCAGGGCCCTGTTACTTCCTAATGGTAGATTAAGAGCTAGTGTGGGTAACAGGAAGTGGTGGTGGTAGATTAAATTCTTTGATTCAACAGCAGGATTTTTTTATAAAATGGAATGACTACAAAAAATATCTGATTCTTCACCTCTTTTCCCCATGGGGATTCCGGGCTGGGTCAGTTAATTGAAGAGGATCAGTGAAGTCAAGGTTACAGAAATTCTCCTAATGGTTACAGGTGCACTCTTATCTCAGATACACATCAGTCCATGACCTCGTTTATAAAGGTAAGTGGGGCAGAGTTTGGATACTCACCTAAATCATCATGACGGAAAAAATCTCTCAAATATATGTCTTTCTTTGTATTATTTTCATAGAAAAAAGGAAGCCTGATTCCCAAATTTGGGGTACTTGTAAGTGTCATTTTTAGGCTAATAGTGTCGTTAGATTTTCTATAAAATTTTTGGCTATTCATTGAAAATATAGAAAACCATAGGAAAATTAATCTTTTATTTCATATGCGTTTTTGCTGTAACCTCTCCTAACCTCACTATGGAGTCCTTTCATCGCCTTAGTTTTATGATTAAAATAATGAGCAACTGAGCTGAAAGTGGGAGAAAAGTATCTATGGGACGAACAAAATCCAACTTCCAAAAATTAGCTTTGGTCACTACTGTAGCAAGGACAAAATAACAACGCTCAGTATTTGGGCAATGAATTTCTAAGTATTGAACAAGAAAAAACCAAAAAGGATTTGTTCTTCCAGGGTGCATGATGTGAGGTGGGTCATGTTTTAAATGCTGGGCCCGGTCCAGGCCACTTCATAATACAACTGCATTCTATAGGAATGAGGAAGATAGAAGTGAACACAAACAGAATGACAGAGGGACTTAGGGAACTGAGCGTCTCATGAGGGATGGGCAAATGGTGTGGATAAAATAAGAACCAAACTGAACTTTCACCCAAGCCAGAGTGAAATCAAGCTCTTTTAAGAAAAAACAAAATCTGAGCATTGTATCATTTCTTTTCTCATCATACTATATTTCATTTTTGCCCCTTTTGACATCTAGAAAACCTCAGAAATATGAGGGGATGAGGAAATGACAAGACCTCTTCTAGTATTATTTCCAGACTAGAAAAAATAAATCTCAGTACTACTAGGGATACCACCCAAGCCAAAATATGAATGTGTGTATAGATGGGTGTATATGCATGGTACATGCACACCCAGGCATGTATGCATGCACGCACGCACACATGTGTGCGCACATATTCATGTAAATTCTAGCAGCCACCGTTTAGGTTAAATGTGCTGAATTACCCCACATGCTCAGTAACCCTATTCAAACTCTCATCTCCCCCTCTTCTGGGCTTCAGGCATTTCTACACACAAACTTTGGCAGATGGAATACTCTGGTGCCTTCCTCTCCTATCTGTGGCAGCAGAGCCCTTGGTTTCTGAGACCACCCTAAAGCCATCTGTGTCAGGTGCCTGGTGAATTGGTGTTTCTCCTACTTACAATTATAGGACAGTCAGTCATTGCACATTGACCAACCACTGACTCTCCTGCCCTTGGTTATTCCACAGCACAACCTTGTCTGTGTGAGAAGGGTGAGTAAGCACCAATGTTTTAGAAGTGATGGGCTCTGCACAGACAGTTCCTCCTCCTTTTCCTAGTTGTTATGCCATGCTGAGAAACTCATGATGCTTTCCTCTTTGGGACCAGCACCTACTGCCCAAGAACTACAGGCACCAGGTGCGGGGCTATGCAGGGCTATAGGGAGGCAGATTTGACTCACTCACGCTCCTCCTGTCGTCCCATCTTTTGAGGAAACACCATCACTGGTGCTTTCAAAGGCACAGTTCTAAGGCTCTGAGTTTTCATTCTACTTTGTAGCTTTCCCATGATTCCTGCCACTCAGTTTACCTCTAACTTAAAACCAGAAGTGTGAGATAAAATAGAAAGGCAGTTTCAAGGGCATCAGTTACAATAAGTCCTCACTTAATATTGTGGATATGTTCCTTGAAACGGTGACTTTAAATGAAATGACATATAGGAAACCAGCATTTCCATAGGCTAATTGACATAAACAAGAGTTAAGTACCTATGGCTTATTTCTGGTCACAAAAGCATCATCAAACTTCTACATAAAGACCCCAAACACTTTTAAAATTCTACATTGAAGTAAATGTCAGCTATTCATACTTTAGGAAAGATGAAAAACAAGATAATTCTCCAATGTGTTCCAGTTCAGGTTGCGAGTGGCTGGAGCTCATCTGGGCAGGTTCAGGGTGCAAGGCGAGAACCACGCCTGGCTAGGACGTTATCCCATCACAGAGCACATGCACACACAACCATACTCACTCACACTGGTGCCATGTACACATGCCAGATAACCTAACGTGCACAGCTTTGGGATGTGGGAGGAAAGTGAAGTACTTGCAGAAGCCCCATGCACACATGGGGAGACCGTGCAAACTCCACACAGACTGTGGCCCCAGCAGGAATGGAGATTTTTTCTCGTGCACATTATAATGAAATGATGTTGAAGAAAATGACGTTATTTGAGTACCTGCTGGACTCTGAGGCCCTGCTCCTTCTCAGCTGTAAATATGAACACAAAACTAAGATGATAACTGCAAGTTCCACCCTGTGCGAGGACTTCACATATTGTTTCTTCGCAAGGACCATATGGAGATTAGGAGAATAAAGTAGAAAAAAAGAGTGTCTGAGGTCACCCTATTAGCCAAGTGGGAAGAGACAGGTCAGGTAGACTCAGAGGACACCCCTCTGCCTTTCGGGTTTTTACTTGATGATTCACGAAGATGGGGAAGGAAGACCTTATGTAGTCTTTTAACATTATTTCTAAAATTGGTAAATAGCAGCATGCTGGTGAAGGGCTGATGTTCTGGAATTTAAATTCAAATAACCCTACCACTAGGAAGTTTTCTGGGTTTAGAAAAAATGTATGTGGATAGTTCAGTCTATTTTAAAACCAGCACAACAAGAGCTCTGATTTTCTTCTACATACTGCTTCTCTTTGGTCATCATTATAATCATTCAAGCAATGATCATTTTCACAAGGGGCTCCCACAGATTTGCTGGAAGCATGTGGTGGCTGAGGGTACTGGATTGCCCACCACCTGGATGCAGTGGCCTGTAATCACCTACCACACCTGGGATTGGTTCATGTCAATTTGCAATAAGAAAAAAAATCACAAATATTCTTGTCATTGTGCCAGAGTAAGTGGATGACCATAAGCAATATGGAAAGTTTGAGTGTCTTATCCAGATTCCCAAATTGGGCTAGAGATGGGGATGTGATAACTTAAGAATAAATGCTTCTTATCCTCACAAGATCATTGATGATATTCTTTTGTTTATTCATTGATCAAACATTTTGTTATATGTTAAATTATAACCCCCCAACTCAATTCATATGTTGAAGTCCTAACCCCTAGTAGCTCAGACGGTTTAGAGACAGAGTCTCTAAAAAGATAATCTGGTGAAAATGAGGTCAGTAAGTGGGCCTTAATCTAGTATTGACTAGTGTCCCTGTAAGAAGAGAGGATAAGAACCCAGGGTGCAACTCTTCCCCAGAGGGATGATGATGTGAAGACATCAGGAGAAGATGGCCATTGATAAGCCCACGAGAAAGGGCTGGGACAGATCCTTTCCTCACAAGCTTCAGAAGGAACCAATCCTGTGAACGCCTTGATCTCTGACTTCTGGCCTCCAGGACTTTGAGACAGTATATTTCTGTTGTTTGAATCACCCAGTCTGTGCTACTTTGCTACAGCAGCCCTTAACGCAGGAATACAAGTTGAGTAAGATTGTACTGTGTACCAGGAATCTTGCATTAAATGACATTTAATCTTCCCAATGGCTTTATAAGCTTTTCATTATACAAATATGGGAACTGAGAGCTACCAGTTAAATAGCTTGCTCACATCACCAACTTGTGAGCATTCTGGCTGGAATGTAACTTTAGACTTGACTGACTTCAAAGCTTGTGTGGAGCTGTAA
The DNA here is from genome assembly GCF_000951035.1 of Colobus angolensis palliatus. NCBI lineage: Eukaryota > Metazoa > Chordata > Mammalia > Primates > Cercopithecidae > Colobus > Colobus angolensis. Next base: position 7,126,752 of record NW_012112253.1, read on the forward strand.
GCGACAGAAAATGCAATGCTTTATAACATGTATTGATATTCTTAGGGTTTGGGTTAGGTCTATAAATCACATGCATGTGTGCATGATTGTATGTGTGTCTGTGTATGTGTATCTGTGTGTGGGCACATGTGCCTGTGTGAGCATATAGGCACACAAGCATGTCTGCACAGTTCTTCCTGAATCCACTGGGGTTGTAGTTGATAAGCACTGAAAATTCATAGACCCATTATATCTGACAAACCGAGGACAACGTTAGAACTGATCAGAAGATACGAAGAAAGAAGTATGATTATCATTCAGTGGAATCTACTTCCCCAGATGCATTTGGGCCAGTTATAAAACCCTAGAAAGTATGCCAGGAGCAGAGAGGAATTAGAATGGCTTTCCAGTGATCACTGACTTCCGTTATTCCATTAGCAGAGAGATAATACCCAAGTCTTCCAGGACTGAACGGTAGGAAACCCTTTAAGTGGTGTGAAACTCACGCTATATCATCACTCGCTATTGTCATAGAAATAATCATGCAGATTCGGCAGTGGAGGAGTGACTGTGGTAGAACAGAGTTCATGCATGACATATGATATATCTGTTCAAAGGGACAGATACATCTTTCTTACTGCCGCCACGCTACAGCTCTCATCCACCGTCCCTCCCGTCCAAATCACCTCAAATAAATGTGAGTACTGCAGTGCTCACAGTAATTCCTTCATTTTTAAACACATAATGGAAATGTATAACGAGTCCTCATAAAAATTTATATCTCAATCCGTCCTTTTAATTTATAACAGGCCCTCTAGGTAGTTATTATTCAAACATTAATAAAATGCCTATGGATCTCCAAAAGCAACCGTCTCCAAGTGCACTTCTCTTCATATTTGTACGTATATAAAACTAGATTAGCTTTAACACCACTTCTGGTTCTAACAACAATTATGCCTTTAATAAGAGAGGGCCAAGTGATGTATTATCTTAATCATGTTAGCAATCCAGGCCCCTATCGTGAAACCAAAGTTGAATTTTTCATGCCCTTTGCAACAATTGTTACTCTTAATGTCCTATGTGTTTGGATTCTGCAGTTTATGCAAATGCTCCCTTTCTATAAATTTTAGATTTATCTCCATTTGTCACTGTATGTACTCTAATACAAGGTGATTGGTTTCCCCCCTAAAAAATATGATTAAAACACACTTCAATTATTTATACTCATCAAGGAAATAAAATAAAAGTAGATGGGGTTTTCCTATACTGCAGGGTTAATTACATTACTTTCAAAATGCTAATAAATTTAACACAAGTCCAAACCTCTCCTCAATTTTTAAAAATTGTTGTCTTCAAAAAGACCATTGAACTAACCAAAGAAAATTATAAGCATACAGATATTATTTTCTTTACACAGAAGAAATTTTGGATTCAGAATGTTGTTGATTTGGAGGGCAGTTTTTCACTCTCCTGATACGCCATTCAGTTCTTGTTCTTATGTTTGCCCGGAAGCCTTACAACCTTGTAGCATGTGTTTTCTTGAATTAAAGAATAAATAAATAAATAGCTGACCTGTTTTCTCTTCTAAACTTGAGCGTTGCCTTTCAAACGTTGCCCAATGCTTTCTAGCAAAGTGGTTTTGTACAAGGCAGGACTATCACCACAGAGCAACATGACTACAGATGGAAGTCTTGTTCTACATCATATTTTTAGAACAAATATTTTCTAATATTAGCAGCAGGTCTTAGTCAATGCTTAAAAATAACTGTCCTAGAGAGAGAACCTTTTATGCTGGAAGAAATCCAGGGCTTCTGTGTGATACGTGTTCATCAGAAAAGTTTCTTTTCTCCTAAGTTACGTTTCTTCCTGTCCATCTCTCACCCCAGCCATTTAAAAATACCAGTGGGAGAAATAGATTAGAGGTTTCCAGTGGACCAAGAAAAATCTTTAACAAGGCCCTTGTCTTCAATATATTAGCCAATTTCTCACAGATTTTATCATGACTATTGATTTTTCACCTCTGTGATCCCCTTTCAATACATTTACGGCAACAAAGCTAAAATCACAGGTTGATTCCAGTTAAATGTTAGTCGTTATTGCTAATGAGATCCTGTACCTTTAAAAACCTAAGTCGGCTTCAGTCGCTTTCTTTCCTGCCACTCTAATGGTCTTTCCACTAATTGGTTCTGTGTAAATGAAACAAGCTGAAAAACACCGTGCCACCAATAAATATTAATAAGTTATTGTTTGTTTTCTTTACCTTGCTTATGAATTCATACAAAGACAGTGCTAAGACATTAACTCCAGTCTATTAATTGCCACCTGATAATTGCCACCTGATACTTTTCTCCTGGATAATTAGGTACCCATTAGTTCTAATCAAGTAGTTACTTAATTATTGCAGTAATTAGTCTAATGGACTAGCAAATTGAAGCTTTATCACTTTTGGATACTTAATGTTCCTGACAGAGTACTTCACAAGTGTCAGGGTTCCGGATTCAGCAACCTGTCATCCAGGAACCCCTTCCTCCCCTTCCACCCTCGCCCATTATCACTGCGTCCACTTTCCTCAGTATTGTTGTGGAGTTTTCCAAGAGGCAACCTAAATCTGAACTGCCCCCCTGCATGGGGCCTTCCCAGTGACACTTTAGAGAGATATGATGCTATGTCCTTCTATGCATAACCATGTATTGAGTGACCCAACTTCTAGACTACGTGAATATCATTTACACAGTCTCTTTAGATGGTCTCTGTGCAGACAAAATCTGTAAATGAAGGAAAGAGAAGACTTATTTAGGAATGCTTGGAAGCTGGTTCATAATAGACTAATAATCCTCCCCAGTGAACAAAAAGATGACGTATAACAATCGTAGAGATTTAAAAAAAATACAATTTGTTTATACAGGAACTGAATAATAAATCATAAGTCCAATGAAAATTCAGATGGTCAACTCAAACAGAGCCTGGAAAGTGATAAAATTACTTTCCAGTACAATTTTAGCACCTCCTTTGTCATGGAATTTTCTTGGACATTGAGTTGACTGATTACCTTCTTTTTGGTAAAATACACTCTGCACTGCTGAGACACTCCAGAACATTCCTTCAGGGAGTGTGCCTCCCCGTTTCCAAAGCTGATTATTTCTTGTCTTCTCCAGGGTCCTCTCCTAGACAGTCCTTGCAGCTCCATCTTGGGTGTCCTTTCTTCCCTGGCCAATACTTCCCGGTCTTCTTTGCTGGTCTCACTTTCTCTGCTAATTTCTACATTTTGGTGGATCCCTAGAGCTGGGCCCTGGCTTCCTTTCTTTAACGAGTTAGTCCATTTTTTTTTTCTCTCTCTCTCTCTTTGACAGATTCTTGCTCTGTCACCCAGGCCAGAGTGCAGTGGTACAATCTCAGCTCACTGCATCCTCCACCTCCCGGGTTCGAGGAGTTCTCCTGACTCAGCCTCCCAGGCAGTTCGGATTACAGGCACATGCCCCCATGCCCAGCTAATTTTTGTATTTTTAGTAGAGACAGGATTTTGCTATGTTTCCTAGGCTGGTCTCGAACTCTTGACCTCAGGTGATCCACCTGCCTTGGCCTCTCAAAGTGCTGGAATTACAAGCATGAGCCACCGTCCCCAGCCAGTTATTTCTTTATGTCCATCTATGTTCTTTCATACGGTGTTCACATTTCTGTCTGTAGCTTACAATCCAGATCCCATCAGTTTCTTGCTTAAAATCTTTCAAAGGTTTTCCAGCACCCTTAGAATACTCTGCAAACATAATGTTCCTGACCCATTTGGTCCCACCTGACTTGATCCTGCTTCTGCTACGATTCTGTGGAATTCTGTCCTTTGTCACTTGGGACATGCAAGTCATTTGACCTCTTTTCTAGTCTTTTCTCACACCCAGGTCATTTCTGCTTCACGGCCTTTGCACTTGCTGTTTTTTATATTTTTATTTTTTATTTTTTTATTTTTACTTTTCCATTTGGAAAGCTTTTCCTGCTCTTCTCAAGTCTGGTTCTTTAAGTTTTTTTGGTCACACCTCAGATGTCACCTCAAAGAGGCCATCCTTGAAAATCCTACCTAAATCACCTCCCTGAGACCTTCTTTATTTCATAACTCTGCTTAAAGCTTCTACACTTAGTACTACTTGCATCATCCTCACTGCTATTAAACTATATGAAAACAAAAAACTTGCCTGTCTCATTCACCACCGAATCTAACACCAGGTAGGCACCAAATACATTTTGTTGAATTCATCAGCGAATGAATGGCTGCAACAGGAAAATTATTCTTTAATTCTCAAATGCTTGGATCAAAAACGTAAAATGCCTCAGAAGTCCTTCCTGCTGAGAACTTTGTTAGATTCTGGTGACAGCCAAAACTTTTACATTTTATTTAATTCCACCCAATCGAATCCTTTAATTACTCTGCGTCAAGTGCTGTGGAGGACACAGAGATGGATAAAAGTTATGCCACGGTTAAGGGCTGAGCGCAGTGGCTCACACCTGTAATCTCAGCACTTTGGGAGGCCAAGGCAGGTGGATCACTGGAGGTCAGGAGTTCAAGGCCAGCCTGGCCAACATGGTGAAACTCCGTCTCTACTAAAAATACAAAAATTAGCTGTGCATGGTGGCACACCTATAATCCTAGCTAATCAGGAAGCTGAGGTGGGAAGATTGCTTGAACCTGGGAGGCAGAGGTGGTAGTGAGCTGAGATCTCACCACTGCCTGGGTGACAAGGTGAGACTTTGTCTCAAAAAAAAAAAAAAAAAAAGTTATGCCATGGTTAAAATGTGGAGTTACACAAAGCTGCATTCTCATCTTAGCTTTCCTGGCTATGTGACCTGAGGCCTCGATTTTTCCATCGACAAGGTGAAAATAATGACACCACCTATCTGAGAGAGCTCCTGTGAGTATTCTTTCACATAATGAATGTAAAGGTCTTATTGTGTGGCATCCTAGTAAATGCTCCCTAAAGATAATTACTATCAATATTGTGTTCCAGGAGCTGACACTATTTTAACAAACTTCCCTTTCATGGCTGAAGATGTCAGCTCTCTCAGTGACTGGGGGTTCAGCAGAGTTGCTTGCCTGCATCTGCATCCGGATCAGTTTCTCTGTAGAGAGGCCTGAAACTTGCTTCTGTCGGTTACTAACTGCTTGGTCTCCACTGACATTGCCTTGAATCATTTCCAGACTTTCACACTCACCATCCTCATAGAGACTTTTTGTTATAATTACATGGAGATAGTTCCAGTTAAATTACTTTTTTTCTGTGAACATTGCCTAATTTTTGACATCTCTTTGTGTAAAAAAAATGGCATCATAAGGCAAAAGTTGCAGAAATATAAAGGAGGCAGGGTATATTGACTGCATCATATTTTTGTTGTTGTTGTTGTTGCTGTTTGTTTTCCCTGCCCAGCTGCCTAATTGCTAGCCCAGTGAACACGGTGGTAGGAAGACAGAGTGATCCAACTGCAGGCTCTGGGAGAAGTGACAAGGCCTGGGACCGCCAATCTCGGGGAGGCCCTGCTGCATTATCCCATGAAAAGTGCTGCTAACTATGTCACTGTGCTAAACCTGGACTTTATATCTTACATCGATTTGATTTGGGTTCTTTCAGTCCTCAAGTCAGATTTGTATCTGAATTGATCACTGAGCCTTTGACAAGTGTCATCTGCCGTATATATTGCAATTCACGACATTTAAGGGCCTGTTGACCTAGCAATTCGGCTCCCATGTGGGAAACAAGATACCAACTTCATTTAAAAATATGGTACAAATGACAAATGCTCGTATTAACTCAAATACAAAACAGGAGGCAAGAAAGTATAATAAGATTTATTTAATGATGCTATCTATTTAGTTTTATCCCATCTTTATTCTTTCACTAAACAAGAATATGTTCCTGTAATGTCAAAGGTATATTGGGAACTATTACTAGTCTTCCATTGCTGCTGTAGAATTGTTTCAGTTTTTGATTGACAGTGTAAGAGATTAGGAAAGAAATCTGGATATATCAGATTCTTTGGAAAATAACAGATAAGTAAACATGTAATACATTATGGCAATTATTTTAATGCAAAAATATATTCCTACTACTAATATATTTGCCAAGGTATGTTAAGCATTGTATAAAGTAATGACTACTCAATAGAATATCTGTGTAATAGATTTATCTTCCTGAAGAAAGTATGCAAAAATAATCTTAAAATGTAAACAATGCTATAGTATCAAACTCATGAAATAGCTGTTATATTAATCTGTTCTCCTGTTGCCAATAAAGACATACCAGACACTGGGTATTCATAAAGGAAAGAGGTTTAATGGACTCACAGTTCCACATGGCTGGGGAAGCCTCACAATCATGGTGGAAGGCAAGGAGAAGCAAAGCTACATCTTACATGGTGGCAAGCAAGGGGGTTTCTACAGTGGAACTCCCCTTTATAAAACCATTAGTTCCTATGAGACTTATGATCATGAGAACAGCAGGGGAAAGACCCACCCCCATGATTCAATTACCTCCCACTGGATTCCTTCCATGACACGTGGGAATTACGGGAGCTACAACTTAAGATAAGATTTGTGTGGGGACACAGTCAAACCATATCAGTTGTTAAACCCATGTTTTGCCAAGTCTTAGTTTTATTATCTGTGAAATGAAAAATACTAATACTTATCTGCCCTACCCACTTCACAAAGATGCTGTGACAAACAGGTGGATTAATATATAGAAAATGATTTGGAAAATTAAAAACATGACAGGAAAGCAAGGAATTGTAAAGAACCTAGTATTTATCATCCTTTTCAAAAGCGAAATTATTTGAACTCATATGTCATCTTTCTTAAATTTCAAACAACTCAATATATTATGTTTTTGTTGTATATTTGTAGATTTACAAAGTAAGGGTACCTGAGCCACAGGTCCTTCTAACCCAGCTCTTTGGGCATGGCACATTTGTTGACATAAAGTGAGGGAATTCTAAGACTTCAGATCAATTAAGACCAAAAATAAAAATAAAAGGAAAAAACAATCCCCAAACAAAAACAAACTCCAGTGAAAGTCCCTGGACACACTTAAGTTTTTTTATCCTTTTTTTCAATCTGATAAAGTTTCATCAATGTGCCCTCTGCCGCCTTTTAGGGGCATTGAATGAAAATAATAACAAGAAGATTACCATCAATTAAATTGCTGCTATGTGACTGATACATTCAGTTTTCTAGGCCTTTACTGAGGAATTTTTTTGCTTAGCAAGCGGTGAGTATCTAGGAAATGTTGACTATCCTGAATTGGTCAATTACACCTAGCTGCACCTTGTTATACAGCCTGAGAACAAGCTGCTCTTTTCTCTTACCTGTGATCCCAAGTATCACACTACTTGTATTCCATGTTCACCCAAACTTTGTCCTTCTCAAATAAGACAGTCGACAAGACCCAGTGAAAATCCTGTATAGACAAGCTAATTTTACAAAATGCCTTGTTTTAACTACTGGCAGCAGAACTGTCATCAGTCTGTTTTGGGTGCATGAGAAGTTGATAGTTCATTGGCTTCTATCCTTACACTAAGATGCTTTACTGGCATTTATTTTTCCCATTTCCCTTTCTAAATTTTTTTATTATACCTTAAGTTCTGGGACACATGCGCAGAACAGGCAGGTTTGTTATATAGGTATACACATGCCATGGTGGCTTGCTGCACGCATCAACCCATCATCTACCTGTGGGGAATGATTTTTCCCTAAAGAAGATCACCACTGAGGTAAAGATGAGTGCTGGCTTTGGAATGTGAAGGTGACAGTATTGGCTCATATGTTGAAGTCTTCAGTGGATATTGCTGCTGGGTTTGTCCCATCATGTTTATGTAGCCTCTGTCATACTCTTGTACTATAACTGAGGACATGCATTGGTCTTAGGGGGGTACTTATTGACTGTGTGTGGCAAATAACAATAACTAGAAGAATATCAAGCTAATCTCATTATAATGCTCCATTTAAATGAATTACCCTAGGCTTTCAAAGTAGGCACTTGTAACCTATCTTGGGTTTTTCAGCCTGTGTATTATAGTGAAGGGCGTCATCTTTGAAGTTTGGTCCTGCCCCTTACAAACCATAAGACATTGGAAGAGGTCTTTATCCTTAGGAAGCTTAGTTACTTCATCCTCAAAATGTCTTTTTCATGGAGTTCTTGTAGGGATAACAATAAGTAGGGTACAGAGAAAATAGATTGTTAGACATAAAACCCTCTACAAATGTTAGATATTGTGCATAGGGAGAGAGAGGGTCAAGTATCCTTATCTTAGTCATTAAAGGGCTCTTCTACGATTGTATGTTCTGTCCCAACATACCATATGCTGGAGCTGGCTCACCTGGCATAGGAAGCTGTCTGCATCTCTTTCCTGTACTCAGGGTGTCATGGTGGACATTGAAACAGGCAACGTTGGGCGTATTTAGACACAGAAATTGTCAAGTGCTACAAATCAGGGCTCCCCCTGTCTGCAAGAGCTAGTGGTTGAACACTTACCAGCACACCTCTGACCCTTTCTCTCACCTTGGTCCCTCCCCACCTACATAGAGGCTATAAGTTTCAAGAATGTTGAATTTGTAGACCTGGGAGGGCAGAGAACTTTTTGGTGCAGGCTTTTGTTTATTACCTAGCACAGAGCCTGACATGTACTAAGTGCCCAATAAAAATTTGTTTATAAATGAATGAATAAATGAATGAATCATTTTAAGGATGCCATGAGAAGACATGCTACGCTGTGTACCATATGAGAAGTTGAGCATTCCTGCTAACTGCTCTGAGTTTAGATTTCTGCGTCTGTAGAATGGGAAAGTTAATACATCCTTCCCACAGGATTGATGTGAAGATTGATTAAGATCACATGAACTGCACACATTGGGCAGTTAATAAATGCTAGGTTCTTTTCTTCCTTTTGTCTGGAGGCTAATGAGTAATTCTGCTCTTTCTCCTATTCATCCCCCGCTTGACTCTGCCCCCTGCTACCTCCCACTGTGTTTATGTACATATTTATGTTTACACACAAACACATATGTTTAACAACTAGCTACATAACTATTATTTCACACCAGGATGCCAAGCTCAGCCAACACATTCAGATGCTAACACCTGTGATAGAGTCAGGAAGAATGACTTCCATAAACCACTGTTTAATTTTTGAAATTGGAGTGGGTAATTCAAAAGGGTAATTCGAGAATTTTCTAATTGTTTATCTTTGCAGGCTATAAGCTGGTGAGGTTCCTTTTTTCATTTTGCCTACCTGTTAGAGTAACTGTAAGGGCTAAGTGAGATGATGTACAAAAGACACTCTCTACGTGCTAATTGTTGCTACTACTATAATAGAATAGGAAAATAACACCAATAAATCCTAGATTTAGAGCTGGCAGGAAGATAAGATTATCTTTTAGCCAAATCCTGTTAATTCACTGATGAGCACCTTCAAGCACAAATAAAGTGACTTTTCTTAGGTCACCCAGTTTAATTAATGACAGAAATTAATCTAGAGCCTATTGATTGCAAAATCAGACCCTTGTTTGTGCCAGTGCACACCTATATCCTCAATTAAACAATGATTAAAATGGCAACTGCAGGGAGAAAAGTGGGATCTGAACCTACTACGTGATAATTAAAAGAACACGACAAACATGCTAACATGTATTCGAGAAAGTACGCATACATTTTGAGTCACATTAGCTCATTTTTATCAGATCATTTTAAAAGCATTGTTTTGTCACCAGGAAAACATAATTAAAATTAGTTAGTGGAAAGGAAAGCCTCTTAGATTTCTTTTATAAAATGGCAAACAATATTTTTTTAACAGACTAAAAGAAGATAAGAAAAGGAATAGCTGGGGCCTATACTACTTTGGATACAATAAATGATACTGAAACTGAAGGAACAAAGCAGTAATAACAACATAAATAAAGCAAACACAAATCTTCATCTATTGAACTCAACATTTTCTAGCCATGCTCAAATGCCATGTTCACTCACTGCTAAATTTTCAGGCTCCAAGGTAATCAGTTTGAGCTTATAATAATCTAGCAGCTTAAGATCTCCATAATGGTTTAGCCCACTGCTGTTCAACTGCCTGTAACTTCGGGGAAGGAAGATGTCCCAGGAAGGTGCATGGTGAGAAGTAGGTGACAAGAGACTCTCAAGGGTAGGAGAAAGGAAGCAGAGAGAATCAACCAAACCCAGTTAATGCTCCAGGTCACAGGTGATTTTATTAGCTTTTCCTCATGGACAATATGAAGAATATTTTATAATAGCAGGGCACAGGCAGCACCCAATCTGAGCTGATGAAGGTATGAGTGGCGGCAGGGCAGGGATTCCCAGAGCTTGAAGCAGCAACTCTTTGTGAGCTGAAGTGGAAATAATCCAGTATTTTAACAACTGGAATGGCCATAATGCTAAACTATCAATGTGCCCTCTCCACATTTCCCTTTCTTTCTTAATCCCTACTCTTACTGTTTCATGGTTGCTTGAAAGAAGTCCTATCAGTGCCATGGTTCACAGCACGACACCGCCCTCTATCTCCAGGTGGAGGGTCCCCAGAGAGCAGGGGTGAGGCAGTGCACACCGATGAGCCCTGTGTGAACTTGGTTCCCCTACTTCCGGTGTGACAAAGCCAGGATCCCGTGGAAGCGCAGCCTGGACTGTCTAGGAATGAGGCAAGTCCCATCAGGACAACAGTGAGCTGAAGAACTATTCCCACCCAGAACACCTGGCCTCACTCAACTGCAGACTCACAGGCATGCAGGCCTGGGTGGCCTCACCTGGTTTCTAAAAAGAAGTCAGAAACTCTGAGTTTCTCTGTTTTTATTTTATTTTATTTTTATTATTATACTTTAAGTTCTAGGGTACATGTGCACAACCTGCAGGTTTGTTACATATGTATACATGTGCCATGTTGGTGTGCTGCACCCATCAACTCGTCATTTACATTAGGTATATCTCCTAATGCTATCCCTCCCCATGGCCCCCTCCCTGCAATAGGCCCCGGTGTGTGATGTTCCCCTTCCTGTATCCAAGTGATCTCATTGTTCAGTTCCCACCTATGAGTGAGAACATGCGGTATTTGGTTTCTCATGTTTAACACCATGCAGACCCATGCTGGAAGGGTCATTCTGAGACTTCGTAGGAATTCAAAAAACTGCATAGGTGTACAAAGACTGGTGTTCCCCAAGGACAAGCTGGATATTTTTTCTAAGTTGACTATTTTGCCTCTCTATTTGGGGACGAAAAATTCATGTGTATTGTGATGTTTACTGGTGATTCATCCTCCCTGGAGTTACTACACTGTTTCTTAATGAAAGGCTGGTTCATGGCTCTGAATACATGGGCGAAGCTTTGTTTTGCTGTGGTCTCCTCTCCATTCCCCATCCTAAGAGACAGCTGCCTGGAGAAAGGCCCTTTGCCCTTTTTTTTTGACTGCTTCTTGCGGCAAGAGGCTTCTCAGCTGCCTGCTTCACTGGGCCTGATGTAGCCAACATCTTGCAGATATAAAATGGAAAATGGGCTTCTCATCAGAAAAGCAGCAGCTGTTTAACACCATCAGAAAACAAAATCATCATACTTTAAAACCAGATTTAGCAGTTTAAAAGAGCTGCTAAGACAAAATTAGATAGAGACAAGAGTGTGGTTTTGTAACTGACATTGCATCTACCAAACCCTCTAATTCATGTAAAAACAACTTTAAAGAATTAAATGGTTGAAGTTTTCGAGGGGAAGAGCTTTCAGTCTCTCAACGCACGCTTGAAAAGAATGCACAGATTTATCGCATCACCCTTTTTATCAACCAATTTTGAGTAGCATTATGTCAAAACTGCTATGTCTTAAATTACAGGGATGATATTTTTTTTCTTGATTCCATATTCACGAAAGTAGCTGGTGTGTTGCCTGTTTTGGCAGTTGCTCTATATCCTCTGCTATAGGCTGAATGTCTGTGTCTGCACAACATTTATATGTTGAAAAGCTACCCGCCAAGGTGACGGTGTTAGGAGGTGAGACCTTTCAGAAGGTGATTAGGTTATGAAGGTGGGGTGCTCATGATGGGATTAGCACCTTTATAAAAGGTCTTCCAGACCAGGAGGGGTGGCTCACGCCTATAATCCCAGCACTTTGGGAGGCCGAGGCGGGTGGATTGCCTGAGGTCAGGAATTCGAGATCAGCCCGACCAACATGGCAAGACCCCATCTCTACTAAAAATGCAACAATTAGCCAGGTGTGGTGGCGGGTGCCTGTAGTTCCAGCTACTCGGGGGCTGAGGCAGGAGAATCACTTGAACCCAGGCGGCGGAAGTTGCAGTGAGCTGAGATCGTACCACTGCACTCCAGCCTGTGTGACAGAGCGATACTCCTCAAAAAAAAAAAAATAAATAAATAAAAAACCCATAAAATAAAGGGGTCCCAGAGAGTTCACTCATCACCTCTCTGCCACCGTAAGAGGACACAGTGAGAATATGACCCACTAAACCAGAAAAGGAGCCCACACCAGACACTAAATCTGTAGGTTCTTTGATTTTGTACTTCTCAACCTTTAGAACTGAAAAAGTAAATTCCTGTTGTTTATAAGTCACCCAGTTTATGGTATTTCTGTCATAGACGCTTGAACCAACTAAGAGAATCTACCTTCTCTGCTGGGAAGGGACTAGGGTTCGTAAGGCAACATACTCAGTCGTGTTAACTAATGAGATAAAGCTTGCATCTGAGGTATCTTCAGTTATTCATATATTTTAAGGTTATTGTTTTCCCTTTTGAGCTAGCTGAGGTGATTTCATAAAATCTATTGGCCAAATCACTGGTACAGAAGAGTATTATTCCACTGACAAAATTGTTTTCTCTCCTAGCCAACAGAGGCCCTCCTGTGACTTGCTTTCGTTTTGCCTTGTTTTGAACATAAAATATATCTGAAAAATAAATTTGTAAAGAATATTTTTAAAATTGCAATTATTACTGAATACCTGTTTCTTAGCCATGTCTGCTGTCACGCTGATAAAAATTTTGATGAGTAAGTTACAATTTTTAAATGGTATAACTGGACTTTGTTTTTCTTAATATATAAAACTAAAGAATTGCATAGCTTGCTATTTGCATCTATTACAGATTGTTCTTTTCTTCCCCGACTCTTGGACTTTTTTTTCTGAAGAAGGAAATGAATTTCCCTGCATAAAACCTGTATTAAATTTGCTTTTAATCCAAGGCTTTTTATCAGAGTTTAATTGTGCTATTTAATAGTAAACATATAATGAAGGGTTAGGGCCAGTAGTGTTTGGCAATTTTTATATCAGTGAGGTGAAAGTGAATGTACCAAGGTCAAAATATACTACCTAGAAATTCTGAGAAATTGGAAACGGGATGTGGAAAATAATGAGTGTTGGAAATATAAGATGGCTGGTCCCAGCCAGGGCCCCTTGGAATGAGAAGGTTTGATGAGAACGTTTAGGGGGCATTCTGGGTAGGCTGTCGTTCTGCAAAGATTGTGTCCCAAAGGAATAGTAAGAAGCGATTACGTAAAAGGAATTGGAAATAAACCTCTCTTCTTTGGGTGCTTCTGCCAAGAAAGGAGAGATCAAATGTGAGAGAGCGAGACCTTGGAAACAGAGTCAGGAGGCCCAAGGACTGATCTGTTTGAGGTCAGTAAGACTGGAGTTGGGCCTGGCTCCCAGTGGGCTTGGGAGGACTCTCTACAAGAGAAGCACAGGATGTCATCTCAAAGGCATTTAGGACAAGCCCATCAGCAGAGGAGGTCAGTGCCTGCCTTGACCCATGCCAGTGGGGAGCCAGTCAATCATCCTGTCCAATATAAAGCCTCATTTTCTTTGAAAGAACGTTTGTGTACTTTGTTCCAGGCAAGGAACTCAAGTGACCCTGGACTAACTGCAAGGTGTCCCCTGACCCAAATCAAAGGAGCACCCCAGCACCTGCCATTCATCAGGTTCCTTTCAGCAAAATAGTCATGAAAGAGAAATAATTTCACTCACTTTTAAAGTGTACTTCTTTGGGGAAGCAGATGTTGAACAGCAGCCCAGCAATGTGGCACAACTGTCTAGGACAGGAAGGAGAGGAAAATAGATTCAATAGAAACTGCAGAGGGAATTGAAGAAGGCAGAGCATAATTACCTGCATTGGAACAGAGCCTGAGTATCGGCACTGACATCATTACTCTTACATTAAGAGGAAAAGGAATTTTCCCTAAATACGATCAGAGCTTTGCCCTTTGATAACAACAATTCTATAGAGGGCAACAGATCCAGGGAGACTTTTAAGAAGGTGAGGAGGCAGAAAGAAGAAATTAGACACAGACATAAGGGCACCTTTCTTTATCAATACTCTCGGTCCCTGTCTGCTTCTCCAGTCCATTTACTTTTTGGCAGGCACCGTATCATATTAAAAATTCATCCTAAGATTCTAATATATTATCTGCATTTGCATTGGATGGCGGAGTGGTGCTTACAGACTCTCAAGATGGGGCTTACATGTGTCTCCGAGTTGCAGTAGCTTTGCCATAGGAATTTCATATATAAGTGTAACAATATTTCAGTTCATACAGTATTGGTGAATGTTTCTTATCAGAGGAGAAATATTGGGTCATGACTGAGTGTGGGTTTCTGTGTCTAGGATAGGGTTCAGATTCTCATTTTTTCTGATCCTAGCTGAGTGGTAGCACTCTGCTACCACATCTGTAAAATGGACAACATATAGAACATATTCATGTGTGTGTGTGTGTGTGCGCGCGTGTGCATTAAGCAATATAACAATCGCAAAGCAATATGCAATAACTGTAAGCGGTATTATTGAGTTACACTCTAAAATAAAAATCAAGATTAACCTCATCTACAAAGCCTACTTAAACATTCAAAACAAATTTTAAAAGCCCCTAATGTCAACAAGGCACAGGATGGGGCTCTCTAAAAGCACAGTTCCAATAAGACCATAAACATCCCAAACGAAGACCATCTACAGTGTTTGTGTCAATTGGCAGCCGGGTCATTTTTTTATTTGCTATGTCATGCATGCAGGGCTGGTTAGAAGGCTTTTTAAATAAGAGCCCAATGAAAAACGCAGAAGAGAAAAAAGAGAGAGAGAAAAAAAATCCTCACAGGCAAGTGACAGAATTCAGGATCCAAGCACGTGGTGATGCCCTAAGCTCAAAGTCTTTACAAGCTAAGTGGTCGATATGGCTGCCTAAGATCATCTCCCAATATGGCCCTGGGAGAACAAATAAAGGACCTGGCAGCGAGGGGAAGAGAGAGGGAAGCACTCGGCTGAAAGATTGACTGATCTTGCTACAGATCAGATGGATGGATCTAAATGACCTGTAAAGACATTTCTGGAGCCCTGGGCCACAGCATTAAGAGCCCAGACACCACTTGCACTTCTGAAGTAGTTATTAGTGACTGAAGTTGCAATTGACAACTGCGACTTCAGTTTCAAGTATGTAATGGTTTAACAGCATCAACTTGAGGGAAGGTTATATCTCCTTGTGTCTGGTGTACTGCTGACACTTAAAGAAAATAATTGGTAGATTTAGAGCAGGAAGAGAGGCCAGTGGGCAGAACAGGAGGGGCGGTCAGAAACTTAAGGTAGAACTTCAGTGTGATGGTGTAAAACAGCCACGATTTCTCCCAAGCTGCAGCCCTGAAACAACATAAACATAAACATGACCCACCATCCCCAACCCCATCTTTTTCTTGTTCATAACATCCAAAGACAAAAGGGTCTCATGTTTCTCCCTCTCTCAAATACTGAGTCACAAGAATACTTCACGTGCCTACCCTTGTCGGTTGGAATGCATTGCATTTTTAGAGGCACACTGAACAATGAAAGAAGTGTGCTTCCCCAGCACCTATGGGTGTGGGAGGTCTGGGAACAGGGCGATTCGGCCTTTTTGTTCTGTCTGCTGCAGAGCAGCTTGACATGAACCATCAATAACACACGAGGCTCCTGCACCCACCTCACTGTCATCACCTTTCAATCAGCAGGATTTGATTTTAAGGAGGTGCTGAAGGATCATGTTGGTAGGAGGGAGGCAGGAAATAAACGTCAGGCAAGGAGGGAAATGTGTCTGTGTGTGCATGTGTGTGTTCATCCCCATATGTGATTAATTCCTCAACAATTCTCAAATAGAGAACTACCTTTGCCTTCACAAAAGTCATACAGGTAAGCATAAAGTTTGTTGTCAAACTTATCCAGATTTTGCTTCCAAGGACTTTTAATTTAGCCATGTTGACAACAAGAGGCTTTTTTTAAAGTTAATATTTCTATTAGTTTCATTAACAGATAACAACTCGAGTAAATTTTTTTAGCATTTGCAAGTCTCATACATAACCCTACTGAAATTTACATATTGTAGGATTTATGTCATTTTGCCTGTCTGTGTTTTTCCCTCCCTTCCTTCCTTCTTCCCTCCCTCCCTTCCTCCCTCCCTCCCTTCCTTGCTTCATCTTTCCCTTCCTCCCTCCCTGCCTTCCCCCCTTCCCTTCTCCTTCCTTCCTTCCTTCCTTCCTTCCTTCCTTCCTCCCTCCCTCCCTCCCCACCCCCCTTCCTTTTCCCTGTTTTCCTCTGCTAATCTGTCGTTGGCGTGTGTCTATCAGTGTGGGAATACACAGAATAAAAATAAATATCTCAACGACACCATTTCTGATCTAGAATCATTAAGCACATTAATAGGTTGACCTGAACTGCAAGGAAGGCTTGGGGAATTGCCCTACCTTCCCACAGAACGGATCAACCTTCCCTTTGGATGAAAGCAGCTGCATTAAAAATAACAGCAATATGGCAGATTCAAAGGATGTTCTGCTCGGTCTCTCCTAGTTGTCACTATTTGAAAATATTTACATGGGAATTTGACAAACCAAGTTAAGTGTACACCCTGAGTCCTGTGAAAAGCACGGGGAAATATTGTAATTCGCCATTGAGATGGGCTCAGAGATTTATTTCTTCTGGCAAACCACCAAGGTAAGTTGAAAGGCATAACATAGAAAAAAGAAATAATACAACAAGTGAGAAATTTTTAAAACTCAGCTAACGGTTGACCTGCCTTGCAATCTGGCACCTCTTCAGTGAAAGATAACCCATGGCTGACAAGGGCATCCCCAGAGCAGAGCTGGTTTAATCAGGTGCACCTCGTGGGCCATTGTTATGTAGAACAGGGTCTATGTTACATTGAGTCAACAGAGCCGCCTCCTGACTCTAATGGCACAGTATTCACCTGGGAGATGTTAAATCTTCGCTCTATTCCTAGAGGGACTTCATGTTAATAATTAATTCCTCCCCTGGATGTCTATATAACTCCATACTCTAGTGGTCGTTATGAACTGGTGTGATGGCTCCTAGAGACAGCTTCGGGGCTTCCAGCTTGGTGTTTTGGGAGGCCCACGGAGACTTGCTCATTGCAGCCAAAAGGAGAATGTGACATGAGTTTCACACGTGCACACACACGCAGCGAGACTCACTCAGGAGAACTGCTGAGATGGCTTTTATTTTGGCATAGGAAATGCTTGTCAGACACATCAGCTGATAGCATCCAGAGAGCTGGAAGAAGGAAAATGAACTGCATTACAACGAACTCAGATTTCACAACCGAAAGCTGCATGCTGACATTTATATTAGCTTCGTTTGACATGTCCTGACGGTTCAGATTGGATGAAGAGGAATTCTCCCACGTTCGCCCACCCCATCCCATAAAGTGCACCTTTCATGCCAGGTCTGTAGAGGCAATAGATCATGTAAAATGTTGCAATTTCCTGTCGGCTGTTTTCTAGGAATGAAGAAAGTCCTGGATAGTCAAAAGCATCATGTTCTCTATAGAGTTCCAAAATATGGGGGTTGGGAGAGATTATCCATGCATCAAAGGCACAGAGAAACACTCTCACCAAAGCAGTGGTTCTCAAACTGCACCAAGCCAGAAAAGCAGGTAGAGTGCTGATTTAAAACGTAGATTTCTGAGCCTATACCCCACATCAGCAAAATCATGACAGCCCGAAGCGAGCCTGGAAATCTGCATATTTAACAAGCAGATTCTCTCATTATAATATCATTATGGGTATTAGGATATCACAGATATAAATAAGATATATATTATTTTAAAATTATTATTTTAATAACATTGGGTTAGCAAGAATACGTACATATATTCTTGTATATTTCAATCCTATTATTATGATGTAGTGAAGTTGGACTATGCATCAGGCTATTATGTGTTCCAGTCATTTAGAAACCACCGACTAGTGAAACAGAGCAGACGGAGCTCAGCGGATGTCAAGCCACATTGCAGCTAATTCACTGACTTGAGAATTTTCCCCAGCAAGTTGAACAGTCTCTGCGTTGCAGAGAAGGTCCCGAGAAGTGAATTCCTAAAGCCAATTTGGGGCAAAGCTTTAGAACTTTGATCTTCTGACTCTCATTCTTGAGATCTTTCAGGCTAAGAAAATAATCATTCAACTCATTATGGTCACAGATATTTAGCAAAGATTGTCTAATATATTCCTTACGCTCACACTATGAAGCAAGTAATGTATTTTTAAAAATCATGTTGCCGGCCGAGTGCGGTGGCTCACACCTGTAATCTCAGCAATTTGGGAGGCTGAAGGGGGCAGATCATGAGGTCAGGAGTTCGAGACCAGACTAACCAACATGGTGAAACCCCATCTCTACTAAAAATACAAAAAGTAGTCAGGCGTGGTGGCATGCGCCTATAGTCCCAGCTACTTGGGAGACTGAGGCAGGAGAATCGCTTGAACCCAGAAGGGGGAGTTTGCAGTGAGCCGAGATCGCACTGCACTCCAACCTGGGCGACAGAGGGAGACTCCATCTCAAAAAAACAACAATAAAAAAAATCACGTTGCCAATGAAGAGTGTGAAGTTTAGCCAACTTAAGTAACTTGGCCCATTGAGAGGTGAAGCCAGCTGGACTTCTGGGTTGGGTGGGGACTTGGAGAAGTTTTCTGTCATACAAGAGGATTGTAAAATGCACCAATCAGCCCTCTGTAGCTAGGATTATAAAATGCACCAATCAGCACTCTGTGACTAGCTAGAGGTTTCTAAAATGCACCAATCAGTGCTCTGTAAAAACACACCAATCAGTGTTCTGTAGCTAGCTAGAGATTTGTAAAATGAACCAATCAGCACCCTGCAAAATGGGCCAATCATCAGGACATGGGTGGGGACAAATAAGGTAATAAAAGCTGGTCACCCCAGTCAGCAGTGGCAACTCGCTAGGGTCCTCTACCATGCTGTGGAAGCTTTGCTCTTTCACTGTCCACAATAAATCTTGCTACTGCTCACTCTTTGGGTCCGCACCACCTTTAAGAGCTGTAACACTCAACATGAAGGTCTGCGGCTTCATTCCTGAAGTCAGCGAGACCACAAACCCACAGGAAGGAACCAACTCTGGACACACCATGATCCCCTTCCTGGTAAATGAGGGAGCTGGATTGAAACCAGCTCTTAGTTTTCATGTGATATATTCATCTACTCATTCATTTTCCAAGGATGCAATGAGTGTCCACCATTTGACAGGCTTTGGTCCAAGTGATGGAGATACAGTGATGGCCATGACACAGTCTCTACCTCTGGAGGCTAGCTGGGATAGAATAGCATCACCCTAGGCATAGTAGAACTAGTGCCATAGTGGGGGAAGAACAGAGACTTGTTTCTTTTAGCACAGTTAGGGAAGATTTCTGGAGGAAAAGAACTTAGAGGGGGAACGAGGATGATGGAGACAGGGGAAAATGATCCAACAGTGCAAAAGCTGGAAATGAGAACTCATGTGGAAGAGTGGTCAAGTGAACACATACTGGGGCTCTGCACTTACATGTGCCACTGTCCTGCAAAAGAAATGGAAATCTACCACTCATTTAATCAGTGAGGGCTGCTAAACCACACGATTCACACCAGTTAAGTACATACGGACCTGGAGGGTTTGCTCAGCCTCATGATATAGTGGAGAGGAGATTGTCCTCTAGAGAGGTGATATGGTATGATGAAAAGAATGCTGACTTCTGAGTCAGATCTGTGCTCTTCTTCCCTCATTTGCTACCTGGGCAATATTGAGAAAGCCTTTCACCCTTTCTGATCTGCAGTTTACCCACCTGTACATGAGAATAATAAAACATAATTTCTGAGGATTAGTGATGTGTATCTAAATATTACACAACCAAAATAGCAAAAGGAAAGCCAAACTACAAACTGGAAAAAGTATTTGAGATGCATTTGGCAAAGCAATGATTTCATTAATACAGAAAATATTCCTACAAACCAGTAAGAAAAAGACCATTAAGGATGTAGTAAAATGAATAAAGGATATAATCAGAGTTAATAGAAAAAAAATATAAAAGAATATTTTATATTTAAATACATCACATTTTAAAAATGTTTTCTCTCCCTCATATTAAAACAAATAAAAATTAAAATCACAGTGAGATATCATTTTCCATCTTTTAGATGATCAAAGTCAAAAAATTTACCATCACTTCATGTTGAAGGTGGGGGTAGTTTTAGCAATATCTATTTAAAATTTTAGAATACATGGTCTATAACCCAGCAATTTCACTTCTGGAAATGTATCATGCACACTGACATGTGTGTGCCAAGAAGTATGTATAAGAATGTTCACTGCCACATATTTTGATATAGCAAATTACTTGAAACAACTTAAATGCCTATCAAAAGAGATCTGGTTCAATAAGTCAAGGTAGAGGGAAACAGTGTAATACAAAGCAGCTGCTACAATGAATGCGGCAGCTCACTCATGCATTGTTATGAAATGATCTCCAAGCAAGCCACCAGGGCTATGACACACTATATTTACACATTGCTGCTTGCATATGCATACTATATCTCTGGAATAATACACAATAACCTGGTGGCACTGGTTCCCTCTGGTAAGGAAAACTGAGTGACTTGAGGACAGAATGGGTGGCAGTTTTGACATTTTGAATTTTATATTAATAACACATAAATACATTTTAAATGAGCAGAAATGTTAAAAATATAACAAATGGTGCCGGCAGCGGTGGCTCACGCCTGTAATCCCAGCACTTTGGGAGGCCGAGGCAGGCGTATCACGAGGTCAGGAGATGCAGACCATCCTGGCTAACACGGTGAAACCCCATCTCTACTAAAAACACAAAAAATTAGCTGGGTGTGGTGGCGGGTGCCTGTAGTCCCAGCTACTCGGGAGACTGAGGCAGGAGAATGACATGAACCTCTGAGGTGGAGCTTGCAGTGAGCCAAGATCGCGCCACTGCACTCCAGCCTGGGCGACAGAGCAAGACTCCGTCTCTCTCTCTCTCTCTCTCTCTCTCTCTCTCTGTGTGTGTGTGTACACATATATATATATATATATAGCATAAAACAAATGGAATATAAAGAGCAAATCTATATTTTCTGATTTGTACAGCTTAATCTTGGATGTGTCATTCAGAAGGGTGTTATTCAGTAGGCTTGAACATCTACTTTTTCGTCCAATGTGCCTTGGGATGAATGTCTCTTTTTACACCTTGGGGCAGCCTATCTGTGACAAAGACATGTCATAATTAATATTGGGACAGAATGAATGGATGAGGTTAGTCCATCTCATAGCCTATTGAACTACACTTAGAGTTTTGTGTATCTATATTCCATAGCAACAGCGTAGAGCAAAAGATAGGCTAACTGCAAATTGCAGCTTCATCCACAACTTGCTTACTGTGTGACCTTTGGTGACTTTTTTACATCTCTGAACTTACTGCATTCACAAATTAGAGGGAAATACTCCTTTTACTTATAATGAGAGGTCTAAATGAGATTATGAATTTACAGTACAGCAATGGATATACAACAGTTGCTCAGTTTTGCTATTACACCCAAGAAGCAAAGAATTATCTGCTTTTGGTATGCCTTCTACTTACCAAAGTAAGTAGCAAAGATAGCATTCAGATATTGCTGAGCCATTTTGCTCTTTTAGATTATAATTTTTCAAAAGTCATGATGAAAGCATAGATCATTGTTCTTGGACTCTAGCTTTGACGCAGGCAGTCACTTTCAACATAATGTTGGAAAAGTCACTAATTCACTCTGCTTCAGTTTTATCATCTGCAAAAAGGTGATAGTCATAACAGCATCATCTATCTCTTGAAACTGTACATTTCAGGTGCATGTGGAAAAAGTATATTTACACATAGCCATTTAAATCAAAGACCCATTAGTAAATAAACCAATGTAACTGATTCACACCACACAAAATGTTAATCCCTGCGATGAGTAACAGACTGGGTCATTTTTCAGGGCAGGTCAAACTGTGCACACATCAAAGTCCCCATCTCTGCAGTAAGGCTTTTGCGGTAAGCAGGCTACGCATGTAAAGTCTCAAAATTGTAAATTCATATTTTAATGGGTAATTGACAAGCAATTGTGAAAGAGATATCATCTGAATAATAGTTGAAAAAGGCTCTGATTGGATCTGGAGCTAATAAAGGACAAGAAAAAGAGGGATAAAACATCACAATTATTACGTGGGATTCAAAGCCCAGGGATTCATAAAAAACCCTGGGGGTGGGCAGTTCTGGACTTTCCTGCTGCAAAGTGGTTAGGCTAGTTTAGGGGGAACTTGAAGAAGGATGACGCTGGGACAACTGGGCAGAAAAAGCCCAATATCCATCATCATTCGGCCAGGGACAGAATGAAGGCAAGGGTACAATTGATCTCAGGGACTGAGAAGAGACTTAAGGAACTAAGGAAAGGTTGCTACTAGATTTTCTTTCTCAGCTGACCCAACTAGACACTGAACTCAGCCTATAAACATGGCATTTTTCTACCTAATAAAGATAATGATCTGCTAAATAATCCACATATACTCTGCACTCAAAAAGCTAGTATGACTTTTTTTTTTTTTTGAGACGGAGTCTCTCTCTGTCACCCAAGCTGGAGTGCAATGGTGCAGTCTCAGCTCACTGCAACCTCCACCTCCCAAGTTCAAGAAATTCTCCTCCCTCAGCCTCTCAAGTAGCTGGGACTACAGGCACATGTCACCACACCTGGCTAATTTTTTTTTTATTTTTAGTAAAGACGGGGTTTCACTCTATTGGCTAGGCTGATCTTGAACTCCTGGACACGTGATCCACCCACCTTGGCCTCCAAAAGTGCTGGGATTATAGGCCTGAGCCACTGCGCCTGGTCGACATTATTTTCATATTAATATTTTGCTGTTAAAAGTCATTATATTGCATGGATTTTTAAGGATAATCCTAATTTCAAATATGATATTATTTTGGTCCCATCAAGATAACTTGGGGATTCGATATTTGCACAACTTCTGACTAGATAAATCAATTCAGAAAGCACTACGTTAAAAAGCATGTATTTGTGGCAAAAGATTCTCATAAAATAATCAGTATTTGGAAAATACCTGAGTACTCAAAAGACCATCAACACTTGCATTTTAGCTTCAAAGGTCAGTGGTATGACCATGTCTTATGACGTTACTTGCCTTAGAGTGGAATTATTTGGACTATCTGCCACTATAGAGACCCACATGCCTGAGCATGTAAAACTGAGCTAGATGAGTACAATATAAAAAGAAAGTAAAGTTTTCCCAGTTGCTTCTTAAACACAGTCATTTTGCCTGTCAATCAAATCATTTAAAGTGTTCCAGTCCATTTAATTATTATGTTTTATTTTAACTTCAAAATGAGTACAAGGGGCAGCGAAAGAAATACATGTTACAACAGGAACACTTCGGGAAAATTATACATTAGAAAAGAAATACTCATATACCTATATTTTGGTTCAGAAAATGTTTCAGACATTAGGCCTGAACGAAAGTGCCCTAGGTTTCTAAGTTATGGCAGCGGCCAGAGAAGCAGGCTGACAATGTCAGCAGGGCCTGGAAGGACTGTGAAGGCAGGATAAGCAGCAGGCCTTTTGGATGACAGCTCAATGTGAAACCAGAAACCAGTCTCCATCCAGCTTGCCCTGCATGGGTGTCAACATCAGAAAATGCTCCATCACACAGCTCGTAGAAGCTCAGCCTGATGGACACTGAGCCTGACCTTGCTTCCCCAGGAGACAGTTCCTCCAGGTCATGGGTGAGGGAGACTGGCAAGGGTCACTGAGGGAGGCGTGCAAGTACAGCTGCTTGCTCAGAATCCATCCCCTAATCAACAAGACTCAGCCTCAAGGGGTTGTCATGCCAGTCCTTCCACCGGCACTGACTGAACAGGCAAAAAGCAAGGCCTAGAAAATACACTTATTCTTAAAGATCCAAAGTTGTCTGGAAAGGAAGTGAGGGTCCAGGGTGGATGGGTGGGCCAAGCTAGCTGGTTGTGATGAGCCACACCTGAGACTAAAAAGATCTCTGCTTCACAGTGATGCAAAGAAAGAGGAAGAGAAATGATAGATGGATAGATGGATGAATGGATGGATGGATAGATGGATGGATGAACAGGCAGGCAGGCAAACTAGGATAGATAGATAGATAGATAGATAGATAGATAGATAGATAGATAATATATTAATGTCTGTCTCTATATCTTTATGTCTGTAATTCTGTCTGTAGCAAAGGCTTTGTCTCTTCTTCCACATGTAGTCCACTTGAGGCATACAAGCTCAGGCTGTAGGCGTTAAACACATCAATTCCCCCCTTTTACTTGATCAGAGATATTTAACTTTCCCAGTTGATTGCTTCAGAATGAAATCTTGCCTTCTGACCTCCTGGGACATGCAGAATCCTGCAGGGCCCTAGAGGTACACATGGGACTTTCTAGTTTACTGGGTAGCTGGAGACTTCTTGGATTCAGGGCAGGGGAAATGACACATCTTGCCTCTGGAAGGGGAGCCATCAGCTGCACATGCCCTGTGCCTTTAGCAGGTGCTTCAGTGCCAAAGGAATTAAGGTTTATTATCCTCTTTGCTTCCCTCTGCCTGTCTTTTCCTTCTCACTGTGCACATAGGCTCCTTCCTCCGCGCTCCACCTTTTCCTCTCATTACATTTATGGTCAGTGACTACTAGCTGGCCTGGAAGTGGAGATGTCAAGTTGAGCCTGCAAAGCTAGCAGTGTGTGAGCCCTTCCAGCTGGAAAGAAGTAGGACTTGATGGTGGTCCTTCCATGTGGAAAAAAAGAAGAGATACGTTTCTCATACATTTGTCTAAACAGATTACACACATTTAGGTAAATTATTTCTGACACCTACTACATTTGTCCTGATTTGTTGCCCATCATGGAAAAAAAGAAAAGAAAAAAATGGTAGGACATAGTCACATGAAATTCTATAGGCTCACCTAGGATTCAAAATTAGAGGCTGAACTAATGAATTCACTCATTGAGTCAATAGAAACTGAGGTTAGAGCGCACACCGTATTTCACTTGTACATCTGTGTTCTCGTCTTAGTGTTAACAACAGCACAAATGTTTTCATGCTCTAGGGGCTACTTACCTATTTCTACATGTTTTGATTTCACAAACTTCTAGTAGAACAAATAGATAGGTGAAATTTATCAGTAAAAATGATAACAGTAATAGCTAATATTATTGACTGCTTAAGTGTTTCTAATGAGTATTACTAATCCAGGTAACAATAATTACATAGATTATCTTTATTCCTTACGATAACCTTGAGAGTTAAGAGTTATGATGACAACCTCCTTTTATAAGTAAGAAAACTGAGGCACAGAAAGGTTAATGGCATGTGTAAAATCTCATGAGGGCACAGCATGGACCCAGTCAATCAGACACCTGGGTTTACTCCACTTACATACCACGTTATACAGCATCCTGTTGTTTTTACTGATGATTGGCCTGGGTAAAGCATCAGTCCAAAGCCTCCATTGGTTTGGCAGAACACTTAAAGGCAATTTTAAATTAAAGCACACATTTTGCTCATTTATTTTCATTTTGTCCATATTGTAGGTAAGAGGCATTAATATTATTCTACAAATGAAGAAAACAAAAATAAAAAAAACTGCAATAAGAAACCACTGAGAGACTATCCTATAATCAAGACAGGGACATTTTGAATTAGGATCTTTGAACTTATAGTTGTAATTTCATGTAACAGGATTAATTCCATCTTCCTGCACTGGGACAGAAAAGAAGGAAAAGGCCAGCTCCCTGTATTCAAAGCAATAATTTTGTAGGAGGAGAATCAAAATGGAAGCAAAGAGAAGACTGAACTTGACATCCAGTAATGCAGCTTAACTACCTCTAAATGATAGACTGTCAGCAAACTTCATTCACCCCGGATCCTAAATTTGAAAACAGGCTTACGAAAGAATGCTATCGTGGGAACTTTAATGAGTAGAAAGCCTCTTTGATTCTATAAAGTCAAAATAATCTCTATCACATTCTAACCATGTTTCTATCATTGGACCAGTGAAATCTGCCCTGGGTATAAATGTGAACAGGAAACAGAAACACTCTAGAATAACTCTAAGTAGGTAAATACATCTGCTTTGTGTTTAAGACATGATTCCCTCACTGCCCTGCTTTTGCTGTCACTGTGAAACTACCTGCATTTCACAGTGAAACAATGAAACAAGGGGTTAAATGACCTACAGCCTGGTGAAGGTAATGACTAAATTAGTTAAAAGGAAAAGAAATTAAATACAGTGTTACTTCATTTTCTGTATACGGAACAGTTGCCTAAATCAATGTAACAGGTTAGCTAGAGCAATGAATACAAATTGTATGCTATGGAACACTACTCCATAAAAATATTCCAAAAAATATATATTCCTTATTGAAGTACATTTAGGAAATACCAATACTCTGCTTGGAATCCATTGTGAACTACTTTTCAAAATTCAAAGAGCATGTTTATTGCCCACAATTATTATTTTTATTATTTTTATTTTTTATTTTTTTTTTGAGACAGAGTCTTGCTCTGTCGCCCAGGCTGGGGTGCAGTGGCTGGATCTCAGCTCACTGCAAGCTCCGTCTCCCAGGTTTACGCCATTCTCCTGCCTCAGCCTCCCGAGTAGCTGGGACTACAGGTGCCCGCCACCTCGCCTGGCTAGTTTTTTGTATTTTTTAGTAGAGATGGGGTTTCACCGTGTTAGCCAGGATGGTCTTCATCTCTTGACCTCGTGATCCACCCGTCTTGGCCTCCCAAAGTGCTGGGATTACAGGCTTGAGCAAATTACCATGCCCGGCCACCCACAATTATTATTAAACACTATTAAAAGCCCTGATAAGTCCTGCAGTACAGAAACTTTACAACTTTCTTTAAAATAATGTTTTCCCAAATGATTTGTCTCTGAAGTTATGCCCATAGATACCACATCCATTCTGGGAACTCTTCATTTGGGTGAAGAAATTGAGTTAGAGGAGTCTGTCTTCGCTTCTTCCCTTTCTGTAGCTGTATTACTATGAGACGTTCTACAGGCTTATAATAGACTCCCTTTGGTTTTTTTTTTTTTTTTATTATACTTTAAGTTCTAGGGTACATGTACATAACGTGCAGGTTTGTTACATAAGTATACTTGTGCCATGTTGGTGTGCTGCACCCATCAACTCGTCAGCACCCATCAGTTTATCATTTATATCATGTATAACTCCCCAATGCAGTCCCTCCCCCCTCCCCCCTCCCCATGATAGGCCCCAGTGTGTGATGTTCCCCTTCCTGAGTCCAAGTGATCTCATTGTTCAGTTCCCACCTACGAGTGAGAATATGCGGTGTTTGGTTTTCTCTTCTTGTGATAGTTTGCTAAGAATGATGGCTTCCAGCTGCATCCATGTCCCTACAAAGGACGCCAACTCATCCTTTTTTGTGGCTGCATAGTATTCCATGGTGTATATGTGCCACATTTTCTTAATCCAGTCTGTCACAGATGGACATTTGGGTTGATTCCAAGTCTTTGCTATTGTGAATAGTGCCGCAATAAACATACGTGTGCATGTGTCTTTGTAGTAGAATAATTTATAATCCTTTGGGTATATACCCAGTAGTGGGATGGCTGGGTCATATGGTACATCTAGTTCTAGATCCTTGAGGAATCGCCATACTGTTTTCCATAATGGTTGAACTAGTTTACAATCCCACCAACAGTGTAAAAGTGTTCCTATTTCTCCACATCCTCTCCAACACCTGTTGTTTCCTGATTTTTTAATGATTGCCATTCTAACTGGTGTGAGATGGTATCTCATTGTGGTTTTGATTTGCATTTCTCTGATGGCGAGTGATGATGAGCATTTTTTCATGTGTCTGTTGGCTGTATGAATGTCTTCTTTTGAGAAATATCTGTTCATATCCTTTGCCCACTTTTTGATGGGGTTGTTTGTTTTTTTCTTGTATATTTGATTGAGTTCTTTGTAGATTCTGGATATTAGCCCTTTGTCAGATGAGTAGATTGCAAAAATTTTCTCCCATTCTGTAGGTTGCCTGTTCACTCTGATGGTAGTTTCTTTTGCTGTGCAGAAGCTCTTTAGTTTAATTAGATCCCATTTGTCAGTTTTGGCTTTTGCTGCCATTGCTTTTGGTGGTTTAGACATGAAGTCCTTTCTTTATGGAAGAACCTATGGTGAAGTATAATTTGTATAGCTACCTTTGTATCTTTGGATCAGCTTGGGCCACTTATTAAATAAAGATCTCATTGTAGCCCCAGACTTCATATTTGGGCATCTCAAAGCTATTGATATAGAAAGTTCTGGATTTTCTGCCTTTTGATCCTGCTTATACTCTCTGCCTCCCTATCTAGAAATGTCTTTTCCCAGATGCTAGTGTTTTGCCTTTATTTGCCTTTCCTGGTCCAAGTTTGTCCTTAAACTTAGGTTTTCTATTGATTTCATTTTCTGGACCTAGATTTCTTTATACCCTATTTGCTTTCTTTGACCACGTCAAGCCATTCCTGGTAACTTGCCTGCTAAGACCTCAGCCCAAGACCCAACCACAGCATTGCGCTCAGAAACCAGTTTCCTTCTTGAAGGAAAATCAAATGTTACTGCATCACTCTAGAAATAAAATTAGTGTACCAATCACTCAGAGATTTTGGGTCTGTTATAATTCCACACATAGACAGTGCTGTCTGTGATGCTGGGCACAACACAGCTTTCCCAGCCCTCTATGTATTGCTCAATAAAATGGTGACATTCTATTCTTCCTTTATTATAGCTCAGGGAGGACAAAAAATTACCACATAAAAAGCATTTTCTTTGATTTTTAATGCATCTTTACCCTTTTCTTCTCTCTCTCTCTCTCCATGATTAACTGTGTGTGTGTGTATATATATACACACACACACATACATACAGTTTATATACATACATATATACATATATACATACTTATAATATATATATACTTATAAAATATTCTTATATATACTTATAATATATCTACTTATATATATTATATATATACTTATAATATATATACACACACACACATACATACAGTTAATCATAGTATTTTGTTTGCATGGCTCCTGATAGTTTACAAAATAGTGTCATATACATCATTTGCATTTCATTCTAATGAATCTGGGCAAGGAGGTGAGGTAGGGATTATGATGATGAATTTTCAGATGAGACAACTGAGACCCAAATAGGGCCAGTGAGTTGCTCACAGTTGCACACCAGAGGGGACCAGACCATACACCAATAAACACACATATAAAGGGGATGCTTTTTTTTTTTTTAATATTAAGAAGTCTAAGAAGGTATGACAGAGTAGTGGAGAGAGTGACGGTTGGAGCAGGGGAGTTCAGCACACATCACTGATGAGCACCATCAGTGACATCCTCTCTGGGGAGAGTAATGCTGCTACCTTGGAGCCAGGATAGCATCCCAGTAGCAAGGATAGCAGCCCAGTAGCAAGGAAGAGCTGGACCTGGTATTAGCTGGTATAAGCTCAAGTGCACCAAGCTGAGCTCCTACTCTTCTGGGTCAGAAAGTGACTCTCTAGGTTCTTCTGAAAACAAAACCAGCACAAATCTATTAGAAGTCAACGTTTGTAGATGTCAAGGATCAAAGGGCTAACAAAAAGGGTGTTTTGGAGGAAAAAGAAAAAATAAAGGAAGACCATATGTTCTATATTTGAAAGTCTTCCACTTTCACTTTGAAAGGAGAAAGAGCAAAAGAAAATGATGATTATCTTCATGGGAACAGGTCGGGGATGGTGTGCTCACCAAGCAGAGGCAGGGTCAGTGGTTGCTGTTTTTGGGCACCATTAAGCATGCTCTTGTTTATGCAATTTGACTGCTGACTGCTGAGGAGTTTTAAGCTATTCAATGAACGTCTTCTGTCATGTTCATTTTCAAAAGGATATAATTTCCTATCCAAACTGTAACATACTAACTTTCAAAGAAAGTCGTTGTGGGTAGGTGGAGATGGCACTCTGTTTCCTAACTGGTGATTAGCAAATTTATTGCATGATAAACCATTTTCAGTACAGTTTTGAAAAATAAAAACATGCTTCTTCCTGAGTAATTAGTTGCTCTTTACTGCCAACAAACTGTAATTTTTATTCTTTTTACACAAGCCCATTTATTAGGAGAGAGAGCTAGCAAGCATTTATGCTTTTGTGTTTATATTGCAAAGAAGGCATGGCATGGAAAACCTGCTATGAGAATTGTGAATGCTGTTATATTTTAAAATCCACATTAATTATAGATCCACTTATTCTTAGAAAAGACAGGAATTGCAGCAGGATGGTGGTAGGGGGAGGGATTCATGTATAAATTGCCTCCCAAGGACCCCACTGAAATTTCCATAACATTCACCACATGACATTGATGTGTGAAAATTGACATGAAGATTTGAAAATTGGGACCGAGGGAGCCCAAGCATAAAATAACTTCAATTTTGCGCTCTCTCTGTCTCTCAGAGGAATAGCTTGTAGAACTGACCAACACAACACAAACAACTGAAAGGGAAAAAAAAAAAATCCAGGGAGAAGGATAGGAGTTATTAAGGAGAAAACACACTTCTCACTCACAGAGAGAAAGGATGATCAATGGATTTAGTCACAGAGAAATTCAAGCAGAAAATTGCTGCTGTTTTTTATCTGAACAGCAGAAAGTTTAACCAAACCAGAATTTTCAAGTCTGAGGAAGGTATCTACAACTACCTGTGGACAAAAGACTGGGAGATGGGTCTTTGAACCAGAGAAAAATGGTCAAGTCCTGTTACTCTTTAGTCACGTAAAGAGAAGATTTTTGATAAAGGAGGCTTTGCATCTGAAATATTCTAGGTCAAGGCTAACATCCTTTACAGCCCACAATAGTTTAAAGTGTATAAAATAAATAATCTGCTCAGTTCCAATGCTTGCCCTTGAGTAAAAATAATACCCCAAATAGTATCCAAAATGAATGTGAAAATGGTACAAAACTCATGGACAGTCTACTTGCTAAGAATGACAAATGTAAAATCATTACTGAAAATATGGGATGTTCCAGCAATTCCTCACCTGGTAAAAATATTTAAAGAGGAGCTCATATCACACTATGTCAGATACTACACTTTGAAGCTTGAGAAAAACAGAAGAAATAAAGAAAAATTAAAAAAACAAATCCCTAATCCACCCAAGACTTTGACTGTCCTGGGTTAATTTTTTTTTTTTTTTTTTTTTGATGGAGTCTCACTCTGTCACCCAGGCTAGAGGGCAGTGGCGTGATCTTGGCTCACTGCAATCTCCACCTTCCTAGTTCAAGCAATTCCCGCCTCAGTCTCCCGAGTAACTGAGATTGCAGGCACTTGCCATCATGCCCTGCTAATTTTTTTTGTATTTTTAGTAGAGACGGGGTTTCACCACGTTGGCCAGACTGATCGCAAACTCCAGACCTCAAGCAATCCACCCACCTTGGCCTGCCAAAGTGCTGGGATTACAGGCGTGAGCCACCGCACCTGGCCTCTGGGTTACTTTTGATGCAAGAAAATTGAGAACTCAATGACCTGAATTGCATAGTTTTGAGAGAAAAATAGCTGCTCACAATTGGAGGATGACTTCAAAGAAGGTCATGTCCAGCATCAGGACTGTAAGGCTTGGAATGAACAGAGTGTTCCATGGAAATGTCTACCTTCTATTTCTCTGAGACTGAGAACGTGAAGTAAACAGTTTGTCCTTCCTCCACAAAACGTTTTACAATTTTCAATGATATAATAGAGTGTAAAAGCAATCTGGGGAAGAAAGAAAAAAAGCTAATGAAATAACCCAGCCCTGCGAATTGTATGACTTAACATAAAAATGCCTTTATTTTCCCTATTGTAAACATCCAACACAGGTGTTCTTGGTTGTGACACAACCTTCTTCATGAGGATTCAGGGACTCACACTCGTTATGTATGACTGTTCTCTTTGGGGGCCTTGAACACCTTTGCATTCAACCAGTGTTTGGGGAAACAGAATGGTGGGTCAGTCATGGGAGGTTTTTAAGTTTCTTTGTTTATTTTCTGCTTTATTTTTGTTTTTACAAATCAAATATATTCTGACTCTGTGCTTGAACTCTCCATAAATTGAGAAATTAGATCTCAGTCTTGTCTGGAAGTTCCCTACACTTCTGTGCAGGTACCCAAGGATCAAGGGAGTGGGGATGGCAGAAGGCTGTCTGGACTATAGACCATCATTATAACAGCTAATATTCTCATTGTTTAAGCTTATGTGGGGCAGTGGCTCATGCCTGTAACCATAACACTTTGGGAGGCTGAGGCATGTGGATCACTTTAGCTCAGGAGTTCAAAACCAGGCTAGCCAATATGGGGAAACTCCATCTCTACAAAAAAAAAAAAATGCAAAAATTAGATGGTTGTGATAGTGTACACATGTAATCCCAGCTACTTGGGAGGCTGAGGTAGGAGGACTGCATGAGCCCGGGAGTTCACGGCTGCAGTGAGCCAAGATTGTGCCACTGCACTCCAGCCTAGGTAACAGAGTGAGACTCTGTCTCAAAACAAAACAAAACAAAACAAAAAGCTTATGTGGTCCATTTAAAGGTGGGTGGCTTTACTGCTGTCCTGTCAAACACTGGTATGGCATCTTTGGAGACTGTTCCCAAGCCACCCCTCTGAATGTTCAGTCTATTCACGAGAGGTTTGTAACTGCCACGTTCTTCCACTTACGTTCCATTGGCTAGAAGTCATGCGGCCCGATCAAACCAAAGGGAAGACTAGGAAATGCTGAGTCTCTCTGGGCCCAGGAGCAGCAAAACAATCTCTGTCTAAATCTTCCTCCTGACAAACCCAAGACCTATACAGAGTTAATTTATTTCCCATTTTGTGTATACAATGGAACTCAGAATGGTAAGATGACTTCTCTGAAATCATAAAGACTCGAACTGGTTTCTTGAATCGTAGTTCTTTGATTTTCCTCTGATATCCCTCAGCTTCACAGAGAGTATCAAAATGGCCTGAGAGAGCAAGGGTGGTATGGTGAAGGTTATCAGAGATAATTTTGTTATCTCTGCAATCCCTGTTACCCTGCTCAGGGGAAAGAGCATAATGAGTTTTCTAGAGGATTAAAGATCTATTAGGTAAAGTTTTTAAAATTGACTAGAAAATCACAAGCTTTTGGCAAGACTAATTCATCATCTCAGATGGCTTTAAGGCCAACAAAAAGTGGGCAAAGAAATCTCACACACATGACTTGAGAGTCATGCCCTTTTCTCACCTGGAATGAATCAGAATAAGTATTCAGATGGGATAAGATGAAAGCAGCACAAATTTACTGCTAAAGAGTCTACATTCTTTTGCCCAAAAGACACTTATTTTCTTTCACCTCAAACAACTTCAGGATATTGCCCCGGGGCCATGGGAGTATTTTGCTATTTTCTGTGTGAAATATTATATTCCCTGGTAGACACGGACAGATTGTATTACTGTCCATTGATTCCCTCAGTTGACACAGTGAACAGTGCTGGTGACCTCAACACTTGCGGTTGCATCCAAATATGGAACTTTTCTGCCAGAGGACCAAGAAAAAGCACAGAGACTGGAAGAGAGCAGTGGAAGCCAAGGCACCATGGCATCCCTGAGCTCTGCAGTCCGGGTATAGGTAGGTCATATGTTCACCTGCTCGAGTTCTGTTACAGTCTTGAAATATAGTCTGGTATGCTGCTGGGCAAAGGTAGTTGATGAAATCCTCATAATTCCTGCCACTTACCCAGGGATCACCAGAGACTGAATCACATGAAACATGACTTGGTCTCAACTGAATTCCTCTCTACTATCACATACAAATCTCTTTCTAGAGGTGAAAATAAGCTGGCATAAGGACAGAGGAGACTCTAGCATTTGTTTTATTTTATTTTTGCACTATCATTAGAGCCCTTATACTTTTCTGGGGTGCAAAAACTTCTAGAGGGGAATAAAATGCTACGATAAGAGAGCTATAGTCTCAAATATCACCAGAATGACTCTGCTCTGGGTTCGTTTATTTTTTACTTTGTGCTGCGTTAGGTCTGTTTTTCCCTAAGATGATGATCTAGAAGACTGGCTGGTTGCATGCTCTGGATCTCATTTATTAGGAAGTGAAGTATGTAATGGTGAAAAATAGCTCAACGGGTTTCCTCTTTCTCTAGGGTATCTCTGCTGAAGCATGGCTCGTTGAACACACAGTCAGTGCCACAGAAATAAATGGAAGGGAAACAGAGGTCTCGGGATGCAAAGAGTGTGAGAGCCTCCTCCGCACCTGCTGGAAGCCTGAGACAGCCTCAGCACCTCCTCTTTTTCTTATGGGACTTGGAAGCGAGAGGGATCTGGGGTCACTATGGTGGTGTCTGCATAGACATGTGTGAGACTGATGCTCAGTCATTTATTTTCTTGAAGGAGTGTGTGTGTATGTGTGTGTGGGGGTGAGTGTGTAGTCTCAGCTCACAGGGCTGATGGGGCAAAGCAGTCTTCTCCACCTCCCACTCTACAAGACGCCTTTCTCAGATCACCTTGAGGACTTGCCATCAGTGAGCAGAAAATCCCTGAGTGCTGTGGAAAAGGGATTTAAAAGACTTAGTAGAAAGGGAAGACTTGGAGTTTTATCTTGTGAAAAATCTTTATAAGATGCGTTAATAATTTATACTTCTGCATTTCCAGCTATGTATGAAACACTGTTCTTTATTGACAGGACTCCTCAAAACACTTGTCACTCCTATTTTAACACTGATATTCTAGAATACTGACATAGTTAAATGACTCCTCAAAGTCATGTGGTAGACACAGAGCAGAATTCCTACATGATTCTGTCTAGATCTATTCTCTGAAGGCAGAAATGTTTATTCTTCTGGTCATATCATTGCTGTTGATCAATATCAAGGTACTCTGTTTGTGTGTCTTGATTTCTACTGGGCAGTAGGAAAGATTGACGAAGTGTTATGACATAGATAACGAGTATGTGCTGATGCAATCTATAAAGTTAGAAACACACACAAACATACACATATGCAGAATACATTTTGAGAGCATGAGAACTATGGGACACAAGACACAAATCACCTCTCTGTGCCCATCACTGGATGAGGCATTTCATATGCCTTGCTTCATTCAGCCTCATAGTCCCTTTGAGATGCTGTGGGGATGTTAGGATGCCCCTGTCACTGATGAGAAAACAGAAGCTCCAGGAAATTAATAAATTTGTTGAAATTTCCACTGCTCCTCAGTGAGAGAACCAGGATTTCTACCCAAGCTGTGATGCCACAATACCAGACTGACTCAAAGACACCTATGTAAGATAATGTTCAGGGGTACTCCTCTGCAAGGCACTGAGGTTGCAATTCCTCCACTTGCCTGCTCTTAATTTCTAAAAGCCAGTAGAAAGTCACAGGGTCATGTACTCTACCCTTTGTGTGGCAGTTGAGGAAACCAAAGGTCAAATAAGTGAAGTGCATTTTTTACAGGGTTGTATAGTGAGGAAGATGGTGCTAATATCTAGGTCTCCTTGATGTCTTGCTGCTCCTGGCTCTGAAGAGTCTTAACAGTGGATTCTGCCATCTCTTTAGTTGCCAGGCTGGAATCCACTTTTCTGGAAGATAGTGTAGGGATCAGGGTATGATCAGTCTTCTTTCTTCACCACTCATGCAAGGCCCTCAGTGAAGAAAACAGTGGCTGTGAAGAAGACTCATTGGAGAGTCACGGTTATGGGGCATGTTGAG
>NW_012112253.1:7162841-7178743 GCF_000951035.1 Colobus angolensis palliatus
CTCCTGCCTCAAAAAAAAAAAAAAAAAAAGGAAACAAAAGAAAACAGAAGTGAGGGAAGTGAGGTACAGAAATAGCTGGATTGGTTGCAGCTTGGCATTTGCCTTATTTGAACATGATTTGAACCGTTGTCTGCCTGTGATTTCTGGTTGGCTGGGACTATAGGCACACGCCACCATGCCCGGCTGATTTTTTTATTTTTAGTAGAGACAGGGTTTCACAATGTTAGCCAGGATGGTCTCAATCTCCTAACCTCGTGATCCACCTACCTTGACCTCCCAAAGTGCTGGGATTACAGGCATGAGCCACCAAGCCTGGCCTATTTTCCAAGTTTCTTACAAAGTTCTTCCAAAATAATTCATATCTTTATTGTAAGATTAAATAACTACCATCTACCCTCCAGATATGGCCTCTTTGTGAAGTCTTCTTTGACCACATCTGGCCTGGTTGATCTTCCCTTCCTTGAAGGCTTATAGAACTCAGCATATGTGGGGCATGTCCTTTGACTTTTATTATATTTCTCATCCAATATTCATTCCCCTTCCTGCAACAGCTGCACTCTGATTGTTCAAGGGACCTACCATTTTCTTACTCTGGAGGAGTAGATGTCACAATCTGATCCAAGAATTGTAGCAGGCAATTGATGTGGGCTAAGTCAGTTATATTGTTTTATCCATTTTATCAGCAGGGCCACAGAAATGGGTCCATCACAAACGCTTCTCAATCCTAGGGGTTTTCTTTTGAGTTCTCAGTGGAGTAGACCTCTTGTGTATCACTGACCATGAAGCTGAACACACGTAATCCCAGGAGCTGCTGGCAGCCATGTGCCCACCAACAATCAAGAGCTAAGAATTGGGCAAGATCATGGAAGGAAGACTGGGGAAAAAGAAATTGAGTCCCCGCTGACGCTTGTTGCTTCCCTGAGGCCAACAATGCCCTTGAACTCTTCTCTTTTGTGAAGCAATACATTCTCTTTACTTTTAAAAACTCATTTTGTTTAATCTTCTCTTCCTTGCAACCTGTAAATATATTCTACTACAAAGCCTCCAACAGTTTCATGCATGTGATTTTTATATTTACAACCAAGTTGACCTTCATTTAACAAACATTTCCTAAGCATCTTCTCATAGTAGTCAAGATCTCAAGACCTGCAAGAATAAGCTAAGTTAGCCACCTTCTTATCCTCATAGGCCTTGAGGTTCTGCTACATGCTACTGGTCTGCCCTCTCTGACAGAACAGAGCTAAATCCATGATACTTCATTAGAACTGCATAAATACATGACAGTTCAAGGATTGGCCTTGCAAATTCATTTAATACGGATTGAATGGCATATATCTTCAATTTCAAAGTTTGCATTTCAAATCTCACTAATATATTTTTGTTTTATTATCTCCATATGTCATCTAGCTTTATAGATTATCTCCACAACATAAATATTTTCTACCCCAAACATGTATATTTCAGTGAATGCTGGCATAGCTTTTTTGGGTCAACTTTTAAGATAATTATACTATATATTTTTCACAAGCATTGGCTCTTAAGTCTTTATATAATTCAATTCAGCTTGATTTTAGGAAAGAAAAAAGAGAGAGAAAAAACAAAAATGATATTCTGCAACAGACTCCAGAAATACACTAAGAGAGAGAAGAAAGATGAAGTTAAGCTAGCAAATTCTGAAACTGATCTATAGCAACAACACACATTTTAAAATTTGCTTGTAACCTCAGAGAAGTCACAGCAAAAATAACTTTAGGTTTGCAATTCAACCCAGTGATTGTACCTCAAATTTACTAATCTTGGCAACTGAAAACAAAATTATAGGGTAGGAGCAACCACATAGAGTACCCCTTATTTGTAATTACTGTAAGTGTGGGACAGGAAAAAAACATCCATGCCAGCTTTCTAAGAACTCATTCTCAGCCAAGAGCACCTGGGGCTAAATTGTGGCTGTTTCACAACATGCTGCTGAATGAAAGGCAGACACAGAGCAGAAAATCCACCTTAGGAAATGTGCTGAACACAATCATCAGTCTGGCTCATGAAAACATTTCCCTCCTTCTCCAGCTATGTCCCAAAACACCCTTCAAGTTTTATAGCAGACAGTGCGGTGTTGGGGAAGGAGTAGGGACTTCACCTTCAAGCCAACTTGACTTTTATCTCTATGAGGCCATTTGCTAGCTCTGTGACATTGAGAAAGTCCCCTAGCCACTCCCAGCCTCATTTTCCCCACTCATACATTGGAGAAAATATAAGTATCTCACAGATTTTTTTTGAAGATGATATAAATGAAGTTGTGTTAGTCTCCTATGAGAGAGAGTAGAGCGGGACATCGTTTCTGGAAGTGTTAAGTTCAAAATTAAGTGAGCCATTTTATAACTTGGAGCTAAATGGGCAAGAGGTCTAAAGGTTAGACTAATATTTCTACCCAGCAGTGTTACCTCTGGGAAATATTATCTAAAATAAACATGATGGTGCCCATAATCTTTCTCTGCCTAGTCATTTCAAGAGCATTCAGGAAGCAGTGGGACAGAATTTAGTCTAGATACATTGCTGTGGTGTTAGGACAAGGAAAAGATTTCACATTTCCTAATGAATGGCAACTCATGCCAGGTGCGAGGCTAGATGTACAAAACACAACTTTTTGAAAATTATCACCACCAATCTTAAGGAGAAGACATATTTGTATTTGCACAGGTAGAGAAATTTTAGCTCTGATAAATTAAGTAACTTGCCAAAATTCACACATCTTTTAATTACAAGAATAAGGACTTATATCTGGACCTTTTCCAGCTTTATTCTAAAATGTATACACTATTGTTTAACTAGTTCTATAGAAGTGAGACTCCTAAAGAATTTCTCTGGGGTTGTATTAGTCTGTGAAGGCTGCCATAACAAAACACCACAGATTGCGTGGTTTAAACAGCAGAAACTGATTTTCTCTTAGCTCTGTAGGCTAGAAAGTTCTATATCAAGATGCTCTACTGATTCAGTCTCTGGCGTGGGCTCTCTTCCTGGCTTCTAGGTAGTTGCCTTCTCGTTACGTCCTCATGTGGTGGAGAGAAAGCAAGTGTCTCTTACAAGGACACTGATCCCATCCTATCAGCGCTGCACCTTATGATTTCATTTAGCATTAATTACTTCTCTTCTTTTAGACTATCCATATATAGTGACATTGGGGTCTAGGGCTTCAACAGATGAATTTTGGGGGCACAGTTCATTCAATAGTAAGTGTCTTGCATGAACTGATTTGTATACATTTGTTTTAAAACTCTTTGCTGTATTCTATCTCAGATATTCTCCTTCCTCTTCCAATTCAGTGAGTTTCTCAATTCTACAGATAATTCCACTATGCCATCTATAACATTATTATATTTTCTTAGATCCAACTTTCATCACCTCTCCCTTTGAGTATCAAAAACTTGCTACAGGTTCTCAACTTACAGGCTTTATCTTCTCAATGCATCCATCAGACAGCCTTAGCACAGACAGTCCAACTCAGCCTGTCTTAAGACCATTCATTCACTTAACAAATAAAACCCCAGCCTATCTCCATGAACTGGCTTTCAGTGCCTCCCACAGTCAGATCCCAGGCTGGCTTTCTAAGTTCATCTCCTCCTCCTAAAGCTCTTTTGCTTCTCATTAATATAAGTTGCATTGGGTGCTTGCAAATCATTTGTTTGCTTATTCACTTAATCATTTATTGAATAAGTATTGAATTTCACTAATGTGTAAGACAGTGTGCTAGGCTTTGAATACCCAGCAGTGCATAATGCAGACTCTGACGCTACCCACATGGAGCATGTTTGACCAGGGAAACAGACATTAAGTGATCTCACAGGAATTGCTTTCATGCGTATTGAAGAACCATTATTCTCCAAGTCCCACCTTAAGGCATGCTGCTATGAATGCTGTTACCAAGGAAAATATTTGAAAAACATATATTTGATAATGGTCTTGTTTCCAGAACATATAAAACTAAACAATACAAAATAAAAAACCCAATTTTAATAATGAAGAAGATAGTTGAACAGACGCTTCATCAAAGAATACATGCAGGTGTTACAAATAATTTACTAGAAACATGATTAAAGCTACCGTGAGATGCTGGTATACCTGTAATGGAATGGCTAAAATAAAAGACTGACAATATGAAATGTTGCTGATGACAAGGAGGAGCAGAAAAATGCTCAGACCTTGCTGGTGAAAATATAAAATGGTACAATCACTTTGTGAAACAGTTTGGCAGTTTCTCAAACAGTTAAACATGGCTGGGTGCAGTGGCTCATGTGTGTCATCCCAGCACTTTGGGAGGCTGAGGCGAGTGGATCACCTGAGGTCGAGAGTTCAAGACCAGCCTGACCAACACGGAGAAACCCCCGTCTCTACTAAAAATACAAAATTAGCAACACAGTAATTTTGACAAGTTATTTAATTTATCAGAGAGTGGTGGCTCATGTCTGTAATCCCAGCTACTCAGGAGGCTGAGGCAAGAGAATCACTTGAACCCAGGAGGCAGAGGTTGTGGTGATGGTGCCATTGCACTCCAGCCTGGGCAACAAGAGCAAAATTCCATCCCAAAAAAAAAAAAAAGAGAAAGAAAGAGTTAAACATGACCTTGCCATATGACCTATCAGTCTTAGTCCTAGGCATATACCCAAGAGAAATAGAAACATATGACCACACAAAGATATGCATACGAATTAAATATTTATAGCAACTTTTTCTCAATAGCCTAAAACTGGAAGGTAACCAAATCTTTATCATCTGTTAATTGGACTAACGAATCTTGTATCTGTACACCAGAATACTACTCATCAATAAAATAATCCAAACTACTGACATTTGCATATGGATGAAACTCAGAAGCATTATGTTAAGTGAAAAAAAGCCAAAAATAAAACACTACATATAATTCCATTTACTTGAAATTCTGGAAAAGGCAAAACAATAGTGTGAGAAAGCAGTTGTCAAGAGCCAGGGGATAGAGGGAGCGTATTGACTGCAAACAGGTACATGGAAACATTTTGAGGTGACGCAACATTCTGTATCATGTGAGTGGTGGTGACTACACAGCCAAATATCAAGATTTATCACTTTTTTCTCATGTTCTTGACTAAACTTATAAGGAA
Organism: Colobus angolensis palliatus; assembly: GCF_000951035.1. Taxonomy (NCBI): domain Eukaryota; kingdom Metazoa; phylum Chordata; class Mammalia; order Primates; family Cercopithecidae; genus Colobus; species Colobus angolensis. Next base: position 7,167,971 of record NW_012112253.1, read on the forward strand.
TGAAGCCCATTTTAGAGAAAGCATATGAGGAAGGTAGAAATAGGAGACACACTCTAATACTACCTACCTGTGAATATGTACATTAGTTTGTGCTAAATATAACCTCTTCTTTCCCAGCTCTCCCAGTGACTGAACCATGTTATAGCCATATTTACTAGCACCTTTAGGACGTCCTCAGAAATCATGTCCTACATCCACAAGTTAACGAACCTCCAAGATGGAACGGCAGGGCCTAGTTACTTTCATACCCACAACATCAATACAGTCTTGCACAGAATAGGCTGCAATCAATGCCTGATAAATTGAATTGGCTGTGTTGCGCGAAACCAAACCTTACCCTTTCAAGTAGGAAAGAAAGTCTTATATAACTCTCCAGTCTTAATGAGTCACTACATTTAAATTTCTGAAATGCTAGCTTTCTTTTTGGCAGTTCTCTTCATAGGAGTTTTGGCTGAACGACATTCTAGAAAAGACCAAGTCTACACAATAGATAGGGAAGACTGAAGCCAACGTTGAAGGAAGAGATATATGCTTTAATCAGAGTGTATGAGAGAGACACAATAGATGTGCTTACATAAGAAAAAACTGAAACACAAGTTACTATTGTTCTACTTTGACACCAGTATGTTGACACACTGCATCTTCCTTTTAGAATGCTGTTGACGTATTTCAACTTAGAAAATATAGAGTTATTATATAAATTGATTCATTTAATAAGGGATTTTTAATGATAAGACTGTCTTATTTTTCCTCGCATCCTCAGAGTCTATAGGTAGTAAGCACTTAAAAATGTTTGTCTAATAAGTAAATAATTGAATGAATGATTATTTCAATTGAACACATAACCTACCGATGAGAAACATGAAGCCCAACATGGTGCATGCACACCCCTAGCCATTGAGGTGATGAGTTTTACCTGTTCCTGTGTATTTGCAATGATATCTTTTCATCTGGATGTGGGGGAGTGTGTATGGGGCAGAGATTGCAGCGGTGGAAAGAGATAGCAAGAAGGTACAAGAAGAAGGAGGAGGAGGAGATGCAATATTTATTTGGATGAGAATACAAAAACTTATTTTTGTTTGATTCAAAAGAACACTCTGTCTGTCTGATTTTGATACCTGGATGACATCCAATTTATTTTCCTTAACATTTTCTGGAATAGGCCAAAAATCATGCTAATCTCAATTTCGATAGCTAATACTTACAGAGCACTAATGATGAGCTGTGCTGTGTACCAACAATCCAGTCCTCACAAGCAACCCTAGGAGGCAAAGCCACTTGGCTTCTCCTTCTTTCCTTACCTTCTATTCCCCCAAATAATCAAATATTCTCTAAGAATAGAATCAAAACAGTGATCTTTCTTCAGGGCAGAGGTCCTATTAAAAATTTAAAGCAACTTTCTATTCTAGGTGAAATGTTAAGATTCGTAGCCCCTTCATTGGCACAAACCCCTTAGTTATACCTACAGCCACAGACCAGTTTTCAGTGCTCTCTGGTGGTTCAATGAGCTTATATACTTTTCTATGTTCTTAATCTGAGTAGATGATGGCCTGCCACGATGTACGACTCCAGGGGGCGCCATTCAAGTCCTGGTTTATACGGATGGTGCAGTGTGACGTTGTATGATGTTCATCTTAGGCAGTGTTCAGCATGGTGGCCCTGGATAATAGATCTGGATTCTTTGTTGTGTTTTCTTTTTAAATGTGCGGTAATTTATTGATCCATTTCCTGACCTGGTAAGGTAATAACGATAATACATAAACTAATGAGTGAACATCCTGTGCAGGTACTTGCCTTGCATTATCTTATTTAGTACTTACGATAACACTAGAAGTAAAAATGATTATCATTCTGATTTTACAGGAAATGAAAGGTAAGCAATGAGCTAAGAATAGTTAACAAAATCCAGAGTAGAACTTTAGCATTTTTATTCTAAGGCCCAATATGCTAATTTCAAGTAATCAGGCATCAGTCAATATGCGTCTTAAAATTCTTGCTTCTGATATTCATTTCTCTTTAAGCATTTTATTGGATCGTTTGAATCATTCACTTGGGCTGCATTGGTGGAGTTGCTAGGAACAACCTCTTTTCTTTGTGCTGAACTCTTTTTTTTAAAAAAAATCTCATCTCAAAGTGAATGATGATGATGAGGTTTCCAGGACTTTAAAGGCTGTTCTACTAGAAGAGGTCATCAGAAGCCAAAACCAATAAAGCACAAGGAGTAAGTTTGGTACCTATGAACCAAGCCCTCAGCAATGATGGGAAATCATCAGGTCACACAAGGACTTTGCTCAGCTAAAGAAGATCACCTTCAGATGCCTGGAAAATTTCTCTACCTGGCTGCTGTTTGACAGAACTTCCAGTCTTTGCTATGATTTTCATCTCTTATTTATTTTGCAAATATTTCAACTCAAGTTACAAATATCACTAAGAGAATATCTTCTCTCTGTATTCTCCTAGACATCTTTCTGAAGTCAGGTGTTCTTTTGCCTACTTCATGCTAAATTTAGCTTGTTAGTTAATTCACATTACATTTATAAGGGGTGGAATCATAGCTTCTAGGGTGTTATTTTTTCTTTTGTTCTTCTACAACTTTAGAGCTCAAGGATATGGACATTGTCAAAATACTTGACCTAGAAAAATAGTCAAGGCAATGATCTATCCTGCTGCTTTGATTAAGGTGATAAATTACACGAAACATTTTTCTTTTGCTTCTCAGACTTGGTGTTTCAGGTACAAACTGGCTTCCTTCCCATGCTACTGGCATTTGAAATTAAAAACAGGATGATACAGCTCAAGGCATATTAGTACTTCTTAAATGCATCTTCTAAACTACTTTATATAATCAAAGACATGGAAGTATTTTTCTATGCCAAACAAATTAAAGTTAAGCAGAGCTGTACAATAACTGAAATTACAACTTGCAAATGCAGCAACACAACTTAGAAATTTTATTCTACCCAATCATGCTCTCTGCGTGGATTTTTTAATTGTATCCAGAGTTTTTTTTTCAAATGCTAAATCTAATTCTATAAGAATGCCTGAATCAACATACCATCTTTCTAAGTGTCTACTATTCACACATAGTAAATGGCTTTTTACTACAGGAGTAGGGTCTCAAATTAGTTGTTCAAGGGCCAAATCTTCCCCACTGGTCAAACCCAGCTTATAGGCATGTTATTATTCACTCACATAGCTTTTTTGAAAAATGAACTAACATATGAATCTGAAAATTGCATACAAATTTTGTATATCCAGCTTTTCTTTTAAAAACAAAATATTGAGATCCTGGCTATACTTGGTTAACATTCTTGCAGTCTGCATTTATTTATTCAACAAATATTTCTTAAGCACATGCTGTTTTCCAGGAACTGTGTTCTAGGTGCTAGGCATTAATCAGCGGGGGAGTGGGGAAAAATCACTGAAAGCAAAAAGTTCCTCTTTATGGGGCTTTCATTCTAGTAGACATCTACCTAGAGAAGAGCAGCAGCTTTCCATATAGATGGGTCGTTTTTTTTTAAATTTCAGTATAGTGTTTACTCTTCCTGCCTTTTTTGGAATTTTCTTCACTAATTTGTGTTATCTTTCTACACTCTTACCTCCTACCTTCTGAAGTTTTAAGGGCTCATCTAAAGAGACCTGTAAAATATGAGTTCCTACATTGAAGGTCCCAGTAGAATAGAGAAAGACAGCCTAGATGGAAGGGTTCAGATATTGGAGCTGACAGTAAAGGTTCACACCTTGACTGTGTTTGTTATATGCTTTATAATCTTGGGCAAATCACTTCATGTCTGTGCCTCAGTTCCCCAATCTATTACATGTGGGTGATAATGATTTCCAACTCATAAAGATTAAAAGAACTAATTATTGAACATACATAGAAAATGGCCTAGCTCATAGAGAGTTTTTTTATTATAAATATAGACTTTTAAAATTATGGAGCATTCTTTCTATCTTTTGCTAGGTGAGGTCAAGGGAAGCAGAAACAAGATGTGAAGCCAAGATTTTCCCTGTAGAATTATCAACTGAACAAGTACCATTCCTCAGAAACCTAAGGCATAAATTCTGATTCAAATATTTCACCACTATGAGACATCAAGTATGATTTCAAATGTCTTTTAAACACATAATGCGTGTCTTCTCACTGATACATTTATAATATTTGAGAGCTATTATGTATGATGAACTAGAGAATTTTGTCATTATTTATGAAATTATTAGCTGTTTTCATGACCCAATTTCCACTTAGGACTTAAATGCAGCATTAACTTGCAAATACACTCCGATGCTCTCCAGCTGGCAAATACCATGCAAAAGGAGGCCACGGATTTAACGAACAAACAACACGACCTCGCATAAAATGTCTCCCTTTTCTCTTAAATATATCTCTTCCTCTCCATTTTTTATATAGTCTAAATTTTCATCATTTCAGATTCAACTCAAATAAAAAGCATTTATTCTGTCAGACACACTCTACTACATGTCTTAAATACATTATTTCAGTTTAACTCCACAGAAATCTTAGGATACAGTTAGTATCATTTCCATTTACTGATGAGAACGGAAGCTCAGGGAAGTGAGGTGACTTGCCCAGGTCTACACAGCTTCTTGTGGCAATGCTAGGCTCCGAAGCCTGATCTCCTAACCCTGAGTCCTCTCCCTTCCACTGGTCTCTGCTGTTTCTTGCCAGGGTTGCTAAGAGCAGTGGTCCTCAAAGTGTAGCGCTCACACCAGCTGCATCAGCATTCTCCAGTAACTTGTTAGAAATGCACATTCTCAGGCCCCGCCTCATATCTACTGACTCAGAAGTTCTTGGGACAACAGCCAGCACTCTGTGAATTTTAACAAGCCTTTCTAGGAGTTTGTATATCCATTCAAATTCAAGTTCACTGACTCAGGCTCATCTTTGCTGACCCACCTGACTTCAGTCTCCCACCCTCTCTGTTGCACCTGTTCTGCCCAGCTGAGCTCTTCTTGCATGAATAGCAGTTTTATCACATACCCTTCTGCTCATGAACCTGGAGTCAGTCTCATCCCCTGCTTTGTGAGGCCACATTGCTGTCAGTTTGGAATTCCCCTTACTTCTACCCTAATCTATGTCTATGTTTTATCTCTCTGCCCTTCAGGCCAGTCAAATCCACTGTTCACTTTGCCATGAAGTGGCCACAGTTTTACTATTTCTGTGTCTTTGGATATATTGCTCCTCCTTCTCCCCTATTTTCTCCTCAAACAAACTCAGACCCCACATCTTCCTTAAAGGTCCGATTGAGTGCTCACTGGGAACCCCTACTGAAGCTACAGGACTACGGCTATAGGACTGGGTCCCGACCTAGCTCTGTGATCTCAACCCCTATCACTCCCCCTTCATTATTTTGCTCCAACCAAACTGGCTTTCATTCCACCTCACTTTGTCTCGCTGTGGGCTCTTTGAATAGCTTTCCCCTGGTTCAGAGCACCCTTCCCCCAAATCGTTCCATGGCAAGTTCTTTCTCATCGTTCAGGCTTCAACTTATAAGTCATTTCTAGGAGAGGCTGTCCCTGATCTCCCACTCTCCTCCTTAAGCCCCAAGTCACTCTCTTTCTCAATGTTCTATTTTATCTTCTTCATAACACTTATCACGGCCCGCACTTATGTATATATTCATGTGCTTGTTGCATGTCGTTCCACAGCTGGAAAAGAACACTGTGAAGGCAGGCACTGTAACTGTTTCATTCTTAGCTTCATTTCCAGCACTTACAACAGTGCCTGACACATAGTACATGCTAAATAACCATGTGTGAATGATTGAACAAATCATTAAACATCTGCATCACACCATTTCACCATTACATTGAACCTGTCTTGCAAGCCGAGCTGTTTCCATTATCAATGTTCATCCTTGTGGCCCTCCTCTAGAGTCTGAACTTTGAGGAAAGTATACTTGCCTTCCAACGACAGAGGGTTGAAATAAAATAGGTCAAAGTCTAAGGCAGATCTGGGATTCCGATCTCAGCCTCAACATGATTTGCTATGAGACATTGATGTTGAGTTTCACATATACCTTCTCTAAGGTTATGTGTGAAAATATGCCGTACATTTTTCTACATAATTGGTGTTTATCTGATATGCCATATATTATTGTTATGCCATATATTATTATATATAATTGGTGTTTATCTGATAATTGTAAGTCAAATGATATTTGAAGTGCTATAGAAAAGCTATGCATTAGAACAAGCCATCAAACAATGAATTCCTATGGAAAATAAAAATGCATTTCATAAAGTGATTAATTCCCTCATAATTTAATTTGGAAGGATAATCCTGTTTTCTTACACCCAGTACATAAACACTCATTTGTAAACTGAATAATACTGATATTACTAATTTTTAATGCCTATTTTTTGCACAGAATCATACTTGGCAAATTACATATATTATGATGAGCCTATGTAATCTTCATAAAATCCTTTGAGGTTAGCGTTGTTATGACCTCTTTTAGAAACAACGAAACCAGGGATCATTTAGGTAGAAAACTTACTTGCTCAGGCTCTCACAGCTAATAATGTCGGAGCTGAGATCAGAATCCCAGATCTACCTCATTCTTCCAGCTATTTTATTCAATTTGCAGTACATCTTGCAGTATATTTACCCTTGTGACAAAATAGAAATATTTTAATTAAATCAAAAGAACTGGTAAAAAGAACAGTCAATGAAAAAAACAAAACAAAACCTAGCCCTGTGGTTTGGAAGCATTAAGTATATGTTTAACTAAATCTAAAATGGCAATGATCAAGTTCACAGTAGCATCAGCACTTTTAAAAATAATTTGGAATCTTCTCATTGCCAGCTTGTACTCCATCTTAGTTTACATTTTCCATGCCGGGCAGGCAATGATATCTGAAGTGAATTGCAAAATGAAGGTTCCAGCACCAAATCTTTGCAAACAATAGTAAAAGCTTACATCTATTTACTGCATCTAAAGTGCATTTTTTTCATACGTTTTTATGTAAGTTGTCCTGTTGATTCCTAGGACTTCTGCTGAAGGAAGATGAGGACATGATAGTTCACCACTGGGAGTGGGGAGAAGCAGTGAGATTAGGAGTCTCATCGGGAAATCTGTTTAAGATCTCAGCAATGCCGGACCGTGGAACCCATGCCACTCGGTTCTGCTGTCTCTTTATCCAATGCTATTTCTATATCAAGACAAAGAACTGGTCCTACAAATAGGCCCTTTAGGACACTTCTGAGACACCAGCACTCTATTAGAAGTGGTGGGGGTCAGACTTGCACCGTCTTATGGATTTGGATAAAGCCATTGAGTGTCTGCACTTTGCATATCTCTCTCTTCTCCCTCCCTCGCTTGGCCCAGGGCCTGATTTTGGCTATTTCTCAAGTACATTTCACAAACTTCCGCTGCTCATTTGATGAGGGCATCTAGTGTTTGGTAGTGACTTCACCCTACTCACCTCTCATCTCATGGAATGAATCTTAAACTTGCTTCTTTGACCCATGCCCTCCAGCCTTCCTGGTTGCCTGTTTCACCTTGCTCAGCACTACTCACCACACTATATATCTCCAGAACAGAAATGTCCTGTCCCAGCCTTTGCCCACCCTGGATTTCTAGAGTCACAGTCTTCCATGCCAGTCATTCTAACAGTTATAGCAGAACCCACCTTCTAGTCACTTGGCTGTCCTTTTACTGAACAATAGCAGCCTTTTTGTCTATGCAATTGTGGCTGGTAGATGGTCAGTGACAAATTTAAAAATCCAATCACAATAGAGACTCATAAAAAAGAAATGTCATATATTAAACTTTTTAACTTGAAACATATAAAATCTGATCTCTAATTTGTCAGTCCTTTGATAGAGGGCCAAGGCTTTCTGTCTGCATACGGGCCTGCTGATCAGAGTTCTGCATCGTCATTCTGCATAAATCACATCCATTAAGCAGCATCCACGATTTTCAGTTTCTACAAAGTGGAGCAGGAACTTAAAGACTTGCAGAGCAATCTTAAAAGAGAATCCATCTAAATTTTAATGATCTTTCCCAATCTTATACATTTGTCTAACTCACACCTAATTTAACAGCAATTACTTTTTAGCAAATCGCTTTCATCAAATCTTTCCAAAGCATTCAACTTAGTTTTCATAGACACAACATCTTGCTTTCTTCTAACACTAATATTTCACCAGTTTACATAATGTTTAATGAAACTAAGCAATTACAGTAACAGATGCAACCAGTTTAAGTAGAAATGGGGACAAATACACCTGGTTCTTGGCAAGCGTCCAGCTCAATGGAAAGAAGCAGAAGTCCATGGGTATCCTGGTGATCAGCATACTGACTGGTGGGGGTAACTCTGTTCTCACCGAAATCAGAAGGAACAGAGACTACCGGTTTAATACCGTGTGTCTGCTGTAAAAGTGTAGGCTGGTTATCGGATGCAGGTGGCTATGGAAAGGTTTATCTTTTTTTTTTTTTTTTTTTTGAGACAGAGTCTTACTCTGTTGCCCAGGCTGGAGTGCAGTGGTGTGATCTCAGCTCACTGCAACCTCCATCTCCCGGGTTCAAGCAATTCTCCTGCCTCAGCCTCCAAAGTAGCTGAGATTACAGGCATGTACCACCATGCCTGGCTAATTTTTTGTATTTTCTGTAGAGACGGGGTTTCAACATGTTGGCCAGGCTGGTCTCGAACTCTGGACCTCAAATGATCCACTTGCCTTAGTCTCCAGGTTTATCTCTTTTTGTCATAGAATCAGAAAATATCAGGGGTGGTGAGAAGGTTCAAACAGTTTATGCAATTCAGGTTTTCATCAACGATCTTGGCACAATCTATGGGGCAAGTTCTGTTTCAACTTCTTCAAGTATACTCTCAGAGATGGGGGCTCGAGAGCATCCAGAACACCCTGTTTCTTAGCTGGACAGCTGTAGTGGGTAAAAGACACTCTTCAACAGTGAGTCAAGATTTTCTTCTCGCCATGTCTCTAAATTCAACCTCCCTGTGTTCATCAAGTACTCCTTAAATGGAGCAGCTGCCAGACCTTTTATCCTCTTGCTCTCTCTCCTCTGGACATTCTCATTTAAGGTTATTAATTTCGTACTTAGAGTACTGTGCCCAGAAATGAAACCATCTGAAGCTCAAAGCTGATCAACAGGAGCAGAAGACAGAAGACTCACAAGGCTCTCTGCTTCTATCCATGTGCCTTCTTACTGCCATCACTACTTTTTAAAATAATTTCATCAGACTTTTGGCTCATATTTAGCTAATGGCCAACTCAAACTTTCAGATCTTTACTTAAATTGCAGTTGAATCAATTATTTTTTTCCTGCCCTGATTTCTCGGGTTTTTTTTTTTCCTGTCCCTGATTTTTTAGCCAAAAGTTTATTTTTATGCCTTAGTTTGAGTATTCATTTTTACTACTGCTATGATGATAAAAACAGCTGATATGTATAGAGCGGTTGCTATGTATCAGGCACAGTTCTGAGCATTGCATGTGTATCATTTTATCCTCATAACACTTTTATGAGATAAGAACTGTCAAAAGACAAAATGATAACAAATTTAGTTTAGAGATCTTCATTGGCTGTTATTTGTGATTCTAGAATAAGGCAACGCCTTAATCTATAAAATAGAATGAGTGTCCTGATGAACTGAGCAGAGACAGTTGGTTTTATAGCCAGAAAAGGGCTAAAGACAGCAGAAACAGAGAACAAAAAGCAGATTGGTCTTTTCAAGGTTACTTTTCATGTAAAGGATATATCAGAGGGGATTTTTTTACTCTGCAGGCTAAAACTAGTCTGGGGATTTGGCTACCACCTCTCTCTCCTGATGTCATGTGGAATCAGATAAACAACTTCATTTTGGCTTGGTGACAGGGGTCTTCAGCATGAGTAACGGCATTTCGGTTTGGTCTGTTGGTCTTGAGGCAGGACATCAGTCCAAAATGATGGTCTCCTATAAGTTTTATTTAACAGTATTATTTAACATACCCATTTCCCAGCTGAGAAAACTGAAGGAAACAGTATTTCAGTCTACTTCTCAGGGCTGCTCACATAGCAACTGTTAGACCTGGGATACAAACCCAGGCAAGGTGTTTTCAAGAACAAGGCTCTTAACCACTACACTCTTATCATATCTTGATTGATCTGTCTTCTTAAATGGCCCTTTAGGGGCTGGATGTGGTGGCTCACATCTGTAATCCCAGCCCGTTGGGAGGCCTAAGTGGACAGATCACTTGAACCCAGGAGTTCCAGACCAGCCTGTGCAACATAATAAAATCCTGTCACTACAAAATATTAGCCAGGCATGGTGGTGCGCACCTATAGCTCCAGCTACTTAGGAAGCTGAGGCAGGAAGGTCTCCTGAGCCCAGGAGTTGGAAGTTGCAGCGAGCTCTGATAGTACCGATGCACTCCAGCCTGGGCCAAAGAATGAGACCTTGTCTCAGAAAAAAAAAAAAAAAAAAGACTTTATGGATTATGTAATGGAAACAGCCACCAAGAACCTTTGATTTCTTCCATCCAAAAATTGACAAATATTTTCCAAACACACCTTTGTGCTCATTCTACCTCTTTGATTCCCCATTGTTTTTTCTGGGAAAAGATCATGTGTGTCGGCTTCATTATAAGGCACTTCTGCTTTGAAATGTGATTTAATTAGGGAGGAGACTTCATAGAATGCAATGGTGATATGTTCTGCGGTCAGGGAGACGTAAGTTCTGGCCTCACTTCCTCCTAGTTGTATGAGCTCAGATTTTTTTTTTTTTTTTTTTTTTTTTTTTTTTTTTTTT
>NW_012112253.1:7178793-7209349 GCF_000951035.1 Colobus angolensis palliatus
TTTTTTTTTTAGACGGTGTCTTGCTCTGTCATTCAGGCTGGAGTGCAATGGCATGATCTGGGCTCACTGCAACCTGCCTCCCCAGTTCAAGCAATTATCCTACTTCAACCTCCCCAGTAGCTGGAATTACAGGCACCCACCATCACGCCCAGCTAATTTTTGTATTTTTAGTAGAGATGAAGTTTCACCATGCTGGTCAGGCTGGTCTCGAATTCCTGACCTCAGGTGATCCAGCCGCTTTGGCCTCCCAAAGTGTGAGTGCAGATTCTTACTTTGCTAATCTCGGCTCCTTTTATTTGTAGAATGCAGAAAGTTAAACCGATTTGACAGGGCATTGGTGAGAATCCCATCCAGTTAACATTGATAAAACCCTTAATTCAAAGTAAGTACTATGGTTGAGGCTCATGCCCTCCCTGCCTCTCTTTCCTAATAGCAAAAGACCCATCCTGAATGCAAATATTCTCAGAAAGATCTCGGATGTATGGAGGAATTACTCTCTTAGAAAATGTTTCTTTTAGAAACATTAATCTCTTAGAAAAAGATGATCGGAGTTGTGGCAAGATGACGTGGCAAGCATTTCTCCGGAGGGAAGAGAAAGTCTCACATCCCCAGGCAACTGCTCTGCAGGGGAAAACGAGGCTGTGTAAGTGACTGAGCCTGGGCAGCTGGACCCACCAGTGTGGGCAAGTTCCTCTTCTGAAATCAGCCTGCCAGTGAGCAGGTGAGAAAGGAACACTTGTGTACAACTCGAAGGAATAATTAATCATCTTGGCAATTACTTCAGTCTCAAATCAGCTTCCTACTGAGCTCCCTGACACCGCCTCTCTTAATTTCCTGGGAGCAGCAGTTCCACTTTCCTTCTTCAGGCGGCCACCAACCAGGGAAGCAAATTAAGGATATCTTCCTATAGCCCATTTGAGCAAATTTTATTCAAAGAAAATGACAATATTAATAGGTAACTGATTTTTCACTAATGACAAAAGACTCCTACCAGGAACCTGGTTTGTGTTCAATAAGGTAATTCAATTTTTTTTTCTTTTTTTGATATAGGTATTTCTCCAGTAGAGATTCCGGGGGTGGATTTCTGTCCTTTTCTCCTTGTATAGGAATTGGATGCCAGCATAAAAAAGCAGCTAATTTCTTCAGTTTATACAAATACTTCATTTAGATATGGAAGCCCCTGGAAGCTTATGAGTTTCTGAGGATTGGGCTATATAAATGTCAGAAATTTGCATCATTTGTAATTTTGAATTTGGGCATCTCTCCCATAGGCCATGTACTTTGAGCCCAGGAAGAGGAAGTGGTGGGCATCTTAGTCTTTCATGAGGGGACAATCCTGCTCCCATCCTGACTCTTCATTTTGCATGTGGTTTGTAGGGTTCCGCCATATTTAGTTCTTGGACTTGAGGACATAGGTGACTCATAGCATGTTTTTACTCATAGCTTTATTTCTCGAACACTGCTTAGCATACCCTCTGTGCCTTCTAGACTATGCAAGTCAGCTCTAGCCTCCATATTTTAATCTAGACATTTACCTGCAGCTGGGGAACACCCTTGACTCTCCTAAAGTACTTATTCCTGGTAATGTATTATTTGTTTGCTTAGTTTGTTTTTCCATATGTATTTGAAACATTGCTGTTGTTTCACTTAAATTGACTAACTGACAAATAAACTGCATAAAAGTTTCTTCATCAGCCTGTGCTTTTGTAATTGTTTTACTCCAGCTTTGGCATTTTTCTTTCATTTCATTTATATGTCATAGCAGGAAGAAACAGTTATTGGTCTTTAGGTTAACATCAGTAAACTCCACTCTTCTGTGTTACCTTAGAGACAATAAAGTTTTACAAAATGTGTTTGAGGAATATGACAAGAGCATCACTATTCTGGCAGAATTCACAAAAGCATTAATAGTAGACTACTGTCTGCTGAGATTCCCAGTACAGGTTTGAGTCATGAGTAGCATGCTTTGGTAAGCCTACTTGTATTGTTTACATACGAAATATTGGTGCTTATGTATTTAGCATTCAACATTTATCAAAGCACCTGCCTTCATCATTAACAGCTTATATTATTTTATGCACAAAGTTGACATATGTCTGGATAAGAAAGGCCTAGTGTAGCTGGGGGCAGTGGCTCACACCTGTAATCCCAGCACTTTGGGAGGACGAGGCACAGAGATCATGAGGTCAAGTGTTCAAGACTAACCTGACCAACACAGTGAAACCCCGTCTCTAATGAAAATACAAAAACTAGCAGAGTGTGGTGGCACTTGCCTATAATCCCAGCTACTCAGGAGGCTGAAGCAGGAGTATCATTTGAACCTGGGAGGAATAGGTTGCTGTGAGCTGAAATTGCCCCACTGCACTCCAGCCTGGGTGACAGAGCAAGAGTCTGTCTCAATAAATAAATAAATAAAAGAAAAAGAAAGACCTAGTGTGACAGATGAGATAGAAAGAATGATGGACTCAAGAGTGAGAGTCTGTCTCAATAAATGAATGAATAAATAAATAAATAAATAAATAAAAAAGAAAGGCCTAGTGTGACAGATGAGATAGAAAGAATGATGGACTCAAGATTAGAAGTCCTGAGTTCAAACCATGGTGTGGTGATAGTGGGTGAGAAACTCCACCTGCCTGGGCTTGGATGTCATGTATAAACTGAGAGAGTTCAAGTTCTCTCAAATTGCATTCAGCTCTAACATTCTGTTAATACTTTTGCTGATGTCAATTAAGCAAGGATTGGCAGGGTCTGCCTTAGAAGTCTGGTGTCATTCTTAGCACCCCCCTTGCCTCATGGGACCATATTATTCATATCTAAGTGGAGTCTATGGGCACCGTATGTGGAGGTGCTGAAGGTGTTTAGGGATTAAAAGCATCGGATGATGTCAGGGCAAAGGAGGGAATGAGGAGAAACGAGGTGAGCAGAGAAGGGGTTTGTAGATCAGTAACTATGAGACAAGGTTATACCTGCTACATAGGGTGTTATGAGGACAGAGAGAAGGGAGAAGTAATTCTGCCTGAGAGTCAGAGAGGGGAAAACAGAAAAAGCTACAAATGGGAGGGAATAGTTACCAGAATCATGTTTCTAGGTAGAAGTGAAAGGATGAGTGGAAGTAAAGCAATGCAATGATTGATACACCAACACCTATGAACTTCTTTTATTCTTCAGTTCACATTAAGAAGAGTCACCTCTTATGGGGGAAATACTTTAGATATGTGCACATGAAAACAAAAATCAGAAATATCCCCTAATGTCCTATGTAGTCTATGTTGAAAATAATAAATATCAAAAAAAGACGTATTCATAAAATGGACCCTGGGGAACTGTAAGACTCTTATCATCAAATGAAAGATCAGTCAAGTTCACTTTACTTTAATTGCAAAGGTGGCAAAATGGATTTATCCATCTAAGAAATTTTTTTTATAATAATGGCAGCAGACAAAAAGAAGATTTTTTTTGATAATCAATTAACAACAACAACAAAATCTCAATTTACCTAGAGAGCCCCGTGTCCTAAAAATTTTGGTTAATTGACATTTTCTCTCTGTGTAAGGTGTCTTATTTTTGGGCTGCTACAACAAAACTAGCATAGATTGGGTGGCTTAAACAATAGACATGTATTTCTCATGGTTCTGGAGGCTGGAAGTCCAAAGTTGAGGTGCCAGCAGTGTCAGGTGTTGGGTGAGGCCCGCTGCCTGGCTTGCACATGGCCCCTCTTCTTATTGGAACTTTACATGGCAGAGAGCAGGAAGATCTCTGGGATCTGTTTAATAAAGGCAGTGATCCCATTTATAAGGGTTCCATCCTTGTGACTTAATTTCCTCCCAAAGGCTCCACTGCCTAATACCATCACCACAGGGGGTTAGGATTTCAACATATGAATTTTGGGGGTATGGTGGAATACAAACATTCAGTCCATTACATAAGGATACAAAATGATTTTCAGTAAGGAAATACACGGAGTTGTAAAATTATATCTATCACTTAATTACATGTGAATTTTATGAGATAGATTTTCCTACTGTTTTCTACCTTAGAGTGAAACACTATCTTGTTCTCAAAGCCTTTGACAGAGTTATTTTTTCCTGGAAGTTGTAGGGATATGTGATTCTATAATAGAAACAGAAACCGGGAGCATCATGGTCAGTCAGGCTGGGATGCTGGCTGGGCCAGGTGCCACTGATTCAAGTTCAAGGGGCCAACACCAGGCTAGGAACTGGAGGATATCGGGGGAGTGGGGATTAAGCAAGAGCTGAGTCCATGAGGAACACAGAGGGTGATCATGAGATGCACACGTCAATCACCAAGTCTAGCCATGATAATGAGGATGGAAATTGGAACAGAACTGGCTGGTGAGAACTCTGGCCCTGGCATTATCCTCCCTGGAATTAAATCCCAAGTTAGCTCAAATGAGTGGTACAACTTTGTGCAAATTCATTAATCTTCATAAAGCTCAGTGTATTAGTCCATTCTTGCATTGCTATAAAGTAATACCTGAGGCTGAGTAATTTATAAAGAAAAGAGGTTTAATTAGCTAACAGTTCTACAGGAGGTAGAGGAAACATGGCTGCAAGGCCTCAGGAAACTTACAATCATGCCAGAAGGTAAAGGGGAAGCAGACACCTCTTACTTACATGGCCAGAGCAGGAGAGAGAGAGAGAAGGGGGAGGGTGAAACACACTTTAAACAACCAGATCTCAGATAATTCACTATCATGAGAATAGCACCAAAGGGGAAATCTGCCCCCATGATCCCATCACCTCCTCCAGCACTGGGAATTGCAATTCTACATGAGATTAGGGTAGGGACAGAGACCCAAACTGTATCACTCAATTTCCTCACATGTAAAACGAGAAAAACAATGGTGCCTACCTTACAAGTTTTGGGGGAGATTAAATAAGAAGAAGTATGTCATATATTTAGCTCGGCATCCAGCACATAATGAGCGTGTAATAAATGTTAGTGGTCGTCACTAATAAAAGCGACAGAGAGTCAAGGGTCTAAAGGAAGATTAGCCTAGAAAGGAAGAAGGGATGGGTGTAAGGGTAGGATTGTGCAAGGAAAACTTAAGGCAATTGCATCAAGGAGCATGGAAACACACATAGCAGTTCCATTTATCCATCAACTCCCTTGTTATAACGATGATGATAACAACAGCTAACATGTTGTAACCTCTACTATGTGCCAAGTACTGTTCTCAGTACTCTATATTTATTAATCCTTTTAATCCTCACAACTTATGAAGTAGGTACAGTATTGTTATTCATTAAACTGCAGTTCAAGTCTGATTCATACAGTCAGAAGGCTTCTGGGATAATATTGTTCAATTATTACCTTCATTTACACATGTGTTTTTTAATCTGGTACCTTGAAAAAAATCACCTTGGGATGGAGACTGTGAAGAGGTCAATTTAAAGTTCACTTAAACCACTTGATATTTAAAGAAGAAAAGTAAAATACTAGAAACTTTCCAAAAATAAGCCTCTCCTTGATAAGTGGTCTCAAGCTGAGAGGCAATGAGGCTTCTGACTTAGTAGTCGAGCTGGACAAAACATAGATATCACAGCTGAATCTGGATACATCAAGTTCTGTTCCTTGGACCCTGTGATGTTTGCCAGCCTGGGCGTTTTATTTCATCTGATGTAGCTGCCAGAGTTGCCCAGGAATCAATGCCAAGGCAAAGAGAAAGCTTTTAACTGAGATTTGTTGAAATTCTGTCACAAGGTCCCATAAACAATTCCTGTCTCCTTCCTGTATCCTGTTATAAATTGTAATCTATATTTTACCTACTGTACAAATATCATTATTCTTTTGTATAATATTCTCAACATCTTCACTTGATTGCTTTTAAATACTTTCCAGCTTATTATTATGCCTTATCTATTTTCTGATTTTACTTGTTTGTTCTGGTGTCACCTTCCCCTTTCAGGAATCAGATGACCTCTTGAGTCTTTGAGTCACCTCCCTCTCAATACCCAGGAGTTGATATCTCAGCCAGGTTCCTTTTTCAATAAGAAAAGAATGTGAAATTGTTCTAGGTTATTTTTAAGATTCCAATGAAAATCAAGTAACAACAAATGTAACCAAAAAACACCTACTTGATAATGGTGATATATTTGACTTAAAGATTCTATTGTCTTTTATCAATTTTGAAAATAACCGCATCGTTTGGGGAGGCAAATCATAATTCTGACATTGCACTCTTTTATAATAGTAAGAATAATAATTATACTTTTGCAGACTTGAAACTGGCTAAATATGCGGCAGAATAAAAAGGGATTCAGTTCTTTTTGACTTATATGTTCAGATTTTATACTTGAACTCCTTTCTCCAGTCTTTCCAATGCATCCCTTTGTCATTCAGCAATATGCTAAAGCATTGGTCTCCAATTAAATGACAATTAGGATGTATCTTTCAGGACACCAAGCTATCTGGATGAAAACTGAATCATCTCAGTGTGTTGTCTAAGTGATTCCTAACACAGAAATGGTTGGGCACAGCCGTGATGTTTGGCGTCATAGAAACAAAACAACCAGTTGATGACTGAATTGTTCACTTTCAGATGGGATGTTTTGGCATTGCAGGGACTCTCAAGAATTGTACCTATTGCCACAATGATATAAATCTCACTCACTAGCTATTGTATCTGTTTCTCTCTTTCTCTTCTCCTGAGATAGATACACACACAAATCATCACATTCAATTGTTACCTAAGTTAAGAGAAGCAGTCATTATTAGTTGGTTTCAGGGATGCATTGTGGTGACGATCCCTTAGACAATTCTGATATAGAAGCTATGGGAGACTCTTATCTGCTGTTGAGGGTTGGGTAATCCCAGTCCACTTAATATTTATGCCTGGAAAGATCCCAAAGTACATCAAATGGTGCCTAGAGTCCTGCAAAAGATGCAATTGAAATGAGGCAAAGATTGATCACTGTGCACTAGCACACCCCCAGGCCCTTATCCAGGCAGTACCCTCCTCCGGGGACATCATTTACCCTTATCCACCTCATTGGTGCTTCATTTCTTCCCTAAAGACTCAGCCTCAGTGGGTCTATGAAACCTCCGGGAAGTTTGTCACTGTGTCAGTGGGCTATCTCTAGTTGCCCATAACTCCCTGGTGAGACCCCTGTGTTGTTTTGAAATTCCTCTTGCCTCTCCTAGACTTGAGCAAATCGATTTGTGACCAGAGGTTGTGTCTTATCATCTGTGTAGTCCCTGAAATTTGCCCAATGCTTGACTACTTGTCTGTCTTCATGCTCCCTAAATGACTGCTTCCCTATCCTCAAGCTGGCGCACTTCCATCCTGGTAAATCCCAGCAGTGAAAGACAAATTTTGTGTATACGTGTTTCTGTAAACTATACACACTCCAGCAAGACCCCTTGGTGTTCTCGCCAAGTCGGTGGTTCTGTAATAAGTGCTTCAATTCTTAGAGGTAAGAGCTCACTAAAATGACTGAAGGTGGTATGACTGGGGGAAGTTGGGGCCATAGATGCTGAAATAGTTAAGAAGTAAGGAAAGTTCTGGTTGAACTGCAGATCTACAACTCCCTTTCAGTATTTTCAAGGAAGGGTTTTCACAACATTTTTTATTCACTCAGTCAACAAATAATTTGAGGGAGGGCCCACCATGTGCTAGGCAACTGGGCCAGGCGTGGAGAGGCCAATGGTGAGCAAAACTAAAAAAAGATCACAGTCTTTATTTTGTAATAAAGCACAAAAATGAATATCACAACTGTGGCAAGCTCTGCAGAGAAAAGGGGGCAGTGCATGGGGAACAGTGAGGGGAACATGCTTCGGGCTGAAAAGGTGGTGTCAGAGCACAGCACTTAAGATGGGAAGGAGCTCACTGGGGAAAAGAGTGACCTGCCATCTTACTGCAGGGACAAAGGGGGGGACATAGGGGAAGGTCCAATGTGAACTCAAAAAGGAGGACTCAGGAGAATGAGTGGGAAATCTGTTTGAAAACCATAACATGCCTGACCCTCTGTTCTTCAGCAGAAGGAAACCTACAGTGGGGAGTCCTGGCTTTAAAATACCTTAGGACAAAACTGGCCACATGGGAGACACCCTATAAATATTTATTAATAGTTAGCCTCCACTTAAAACTGTTCCAAACAATTCCTTCAGCCCAAGTTGCCATGAAAGGTTGGAAAGAGGGTGAGTCTTTGGTAGGGGAGGCTGCTGAAGCCTTCTACTGGTAGCACAAAGTCCTGCACCTTTTACGTCAATACTTGAACTTGCATAAAAGGAGCTCTCAGGGTAAAGTTCAAATCCAAGCTGGCTCAGAAGTTAGCATGAAACAAGAACCATACTTTGGAAGGAGCATACTATGAAGAAAGGATGTGGGTAGCTTCTGTTGGTGTGACTGGGAGCTGGTCAGGGTTCCAAAATGTTCCCATCCTGCACAGACCGCTGTCCGCTTGGAAACAAAGCCAGGTTGTTGCTTTAATGGCCTTTTCCGTTTCTCTCTCCACAAAGATTAAAGTTTATTAGAGGTGCATTCCAATCTTATTAAACACCAAGTGGCCCCCATCAGAAATCTCAGGAAATGAGGGACATAGCATCCAACACAATACAAATTCTTTTGTGTTTCTTCTTCTGCGAAGGGGTGTGTTAGGCCTTCAAAAAGGGGCTGAGACAGCTTTAATAAGAAGAAGGAAAAAAAAATGAAAGGAGAAGGGAAGAAAGGTGCCTCAGTTGTCTCGGCAGCTGATCAACAAAGGAGCAGTCGTGAGCTGTAACCTCTTGGAGCCACAGTCTGAAGCATGACACATGTCAGCCTATGATAAATGGTGCAGAGTGTGTGCAATTTCAAGCGCAATGCCCTTGAGATGCGCGGGACCCCAATCGCAAATGTTATTGTTAAATTAAACCTTAAAGGAAGGATTGGAAAGGGGTGGGGGCTGGGGGATGGCATACACACATGCGCGCACGGGCACACACACGCAAGGAGGAAAAGAGGAAATAAAAGGCAAGGTGAAGAAATAAAACTTTATATTTTTCACCTAAAAAATTTTTAAAATACCATGAAAAATGTTCATGATATGAGCATTCTGTTTGTTTTTGCCTCATTCAGTATTCTCAATTACCCTGATTGGCGTAGCTAAGTTACACCCTCTGGTGTATGTGCTTGTTCTGTTCTTTTTTCCAATCTTTGGTCATCTTGCAGAACTAGCCATCATCCTGTTTTAGAGTTCTGTATGTGTAGCTACATATGGCATGTGTGAGTGTGTGTGTTAGGGAGTGTGTTTATCTCACACTAAAGTCTGAAAATCTCCCTCTCCCGCCCACCCCCTATTGACACAGCTCCAATGCCCAAGCTAACTAATTTAATTCAGGAACCATTAGACGGAATGGTATAAGGCAAAGGAGGGGAAAAGATGTTCTGAAAAGGGGCCATGAGTCTGAGAACTATTTAGCTACAAAGGCTCAAAGTAACCAGGGATATGAGTGACATGAAAAATTAGCTAGAGGGATAACAATGGAAAAATCCACAGAAGGAAATTAACATTGGAACAGCAGACATTGAGTTAAGTTGTTTTCATGGAGAATGAGGAGTAAAAAGTTATGGAGACTAATTATCTGAGCATCTTTATCATGTGACCATACCTGCCAATAACAATCCAGGATTTCCCTCACAGACTGAAGTATCGTTATTGGTCTAGAAGTGATGGAAGCAAAGGCATTGGCCAGTGAAGGGAGGCACGCGATTGTGTCCTGGATGGAGTCCATGCTCAAAGAATTTATTTACTTTTCCTCTCCTCATAACACATTTAGATGAAAGAATGTTTAATAGAGGGGAAAAACCCAAATTACGAAAGCAAGGGCACCCAAGGCTTGTTTTGTGCATTTTGGCCAGGGTTGCTTAGTATCTTGGAAAACTAGACTCCTTTTTTGGGCTTTTGGAAAAGTTCACCCAGGTTTCTTGTTATTAAAGAAAATAAACATCAGACGAAACAGGACTTTATCAAAACTATAAATAATTCAATGCAGATGGATTTAAAAATCAGGCAGATTTTCAGAGTGTGGAGCGCCGTAGGGTTTGGGTGGAAACAGAGAGGAATATAAACAGAAAAAAAAAGAAATGAAATTATGAACTTGTTGAAGAAAATAAATAGACACATAAAACTAATTGGAAAGAAAATAAAGAAGGAACATTCTAAACCAAGGCACACATCCCAGAGTTCTATGTAGTGGCAGGTTCCTGCATCCGCTGACTAATGGCATCTCCTCTGTTGCTGTTGAAGGCAGCACCAGAACAAAAAGAAACAGGCCCCCTCATTTTATGTCAGAGAGAATGAAGTCCAGTGATATTGGCCCTGGCTCAAGTTAGTGTCGAAACTGCAGTTAGAATCCAGTGGTACAGGCTCCTGGTCTAGTCGTTTCCTCCACCACAAGGTGCCATGAGAGGTGGTAACCCCTACGCGACACCTCACTGAAACACAAAACTCAACTCACTCTGAACCCAGTACTCTGCATAGTTTCAGTGTTGCAACTCCTTTACTCCCCAAAGACAACAGTATGGGAAATTCCAGAAGCCAAAGGAAACTGAATCATACATTTCATCAATACCTCTGGAAAGAATCAAAGGGGCACCTGGTCATCTGATGATCTCAGAAAATGTTATAATTCTTCGAGTTGAGAGGAGAGGTCGCACACTTTGATTTACACAAAACAAAATCTTCAGCAGCCACAAGGGTGAGAATTTCCTCATCAAACCACCTCAATTCTCTTTTGCAGGAAGGAAGAGAATAAGGAAAGGTGACCAGCTGAAGCTCCCAGGTGAAATAGGAGGTAGCCTCCAATTGCTTCCTCGTTAGTTGATGTCTCAAATGTGTTTCACTGCTGGGCTTCTCCTTGCCTTCCTGGCACTAGCCCTTGCAGATATAGAAAGCTTACTGACAGTTCTTTATTGATTTATTAAAGGTTGATTCATCAAGTCTCATGTTGAGTTAAATGTGCCAGGTAACAGCAAAAAGGAAACATTTTTTTGTTCTGGGCAATAATACATCCTCAGTGGAGGTCATGAAGTGGATGCAAACTAGCTTGCAAAATATGCAGAACCAGTTTTTAATCAGCTAACAAACATTTTCCACCCATCTGTTTCAGGAATATTGCTTTGGTAGCTTCTAGCAATGAGAAAAAAAAAAGTGGGTGAGAGCCTGCTCTGTATCACACAGCTATGGCTAGTGGTTACATGGTACGAACATGAACATGAGGGCCCTCCACTGTTTATCATCATGTTTTTTCAAAGAAGATGTGATCATTCTGAGTTAGCAACTGAAGCAAGAGGTGTCAACTGGAACTATCACACCATCTCCTTCCCTCCCTTGGAAAGTCACAGGTTCAAATGTTACCTGTTTGATTACATCTCACAGTGATGTAATCAACAATATTCTGAGAGTTGCATTTGCATTTTTAAGGGGGCAATAATAAGACTTTCTTCTATCAGGTTAACTCGCTCATTTTAACTTATTTCATATATAAGTAATTTCTATTCCAGTATCATAAAGGTAGGCCTCCTAAATATTGCTGATACAAAAATAGTAGAGTCCACATCATAATTCCTATTCATATAGCGTATTTGTCTCATCCCCTTCCTTGGGAGCTTCTCAACATCCTGCATCTGGAATCTCAGATTCCAATCACTCAGGAAAGCTGGTGTCTTGGGAGGGCATCCTTTCTTCAGTAAAAGACTAGGATAATTGCTACTAGAGTGTTTTAAAATTATACATTTGCAATCAAGCTCCAATTTCAAATAACCCCCACTAGCAGCCCTACCTTAAAACAATTTAGAAAGCCTGGTATTGCTGACATGTGTATGCATTGTTTGAAAGAGGAGGAGTTAAGGGGACTTCACCAAGAGCAGCTTTTACATGGTCATGACTTGAATATCATCCACCCTGAGTGAAGAGCATCCATTTCAAAATTTAAAAAATGATTTATTTTGGTCCTGTTTTCTTGAATCTGTTTCTTAGCTCCAGCTCTTCCTGTGCATTGCCAACATTGCTAAGTAAATCTAAGGCCCATCCACACTCTACCCACTTAAATCTTCAGCCCCATAAAACTTTCCTCTCAACAAACCTGCACATTGTGCACATGTACCCTAGAACTTAAAGTATAATAATAAATAAATAAATACATTTAAAAAATAATAAAAACAAAAATAAAATTGCTGATAGGAACGAACATTTCATAATATGTAAAAGGACGTGATGGAATAATACTGTAGCTAATTCTTATCCAGCACAGTGTAGATACTGAAATATTTGTTTAAAATTACTCTACATGTCAGAAGTTGTAGCATTAAAACACTTGACTTGAAAACAAACAAAACTTTCCTCTCTTAGGATAATGAGAACTCAGGCCAGCAAGTAAAACAATCAGCTCTGGCAGATAAGAAAGCTGTTCAGAGTGTCCTTCTCATTGGGTCTCCAGGCTTGAAACTCACTACTTGATTGTTATTCTTATTTCCTGTAAGTTAATTCCCCTAATTTTCAGCACTGTCCACACAAGACCTTTGTTCTCTGGTTTTTACAACCTCAACGTCTACTGATATACATTACCAACTCTATTCTCTAGTCATAAGAAACTTTTGTCTTTACAATTGCTATAATCTATCTAGGCCCTATTTCCCAGCACTGGTGGTTCTTACTGGAATAACTCTTCTTCTTTTCTTCTCTTCTAATATCAGGAGAAATTCAAGTTATCTATAAAGACTCTCCAAGACATTATGACCTTTTGAGTTATGATTAATGTTGCCTCTGCATTCTTCCTCTCTCCCACAATATTTTTTGAGCATCTATTATGTTCTACACATAAAGCTGGGTACTGATTATACTAGCTAGTAAACGTTGGGACCCTTATTCCCAAGGAGACTGCAGTTATCTTTCCTTCTCTTCCTCCTTCCATATTGCCATTGTCCTTGGACCATACCAGATCAAATTGAAGCTACTTATGCTCACATCTATATTCATGCTTGATTCAACTCCATAGCTTCCATAGCTGGTACAACATTCAATAAAGATTTGTTAAGGTTTTTTTTTTTTTTAAATCAGTCATGTTAAGATAGACAAGGCATGTCTCATCTTGAATTAATAATAAGCAAAGTAATTCATAAGCAAGATAATAAACAATGAGGTTGAAAGAATTGATGGGGACAAGGATTATTCCAGACACTCTTCCCAGGCCCAGCACTGGCTCTTTGATTGAAAGAACAGTCCCTGCACACCAAAAAGGGCTCCAGGTGCCCTGGCTCAACTTCATAAACTCTGCTCATTCCAATCACTTTGCGTTGCTGATGACTGCCTTATATTATTAGTGTTGACTTTCAATTAGTGTCAGTTTTCCAAAAATAATATTTTCAGGAAGCTTCTATTCAGATTCCAAACCGGCATGCCACTGAGATGAAAATGTTCGAAGAGATTCCAGCCATCCTCAAAGGAAAAGCTTTGATAAAAGTAAACAAGCAAACAATATACATCTTTCTCTCTTAGTATTTAAAAACATTAATTGTAGTTATTTTTCTTCTCATTGGGACTATGAAGCTGATGTTGGTTTATTTGTTTGACTCTACATGTTGATTTTCCAAAGTCTGGATATGATGGTGCAAAACGACAGTCACATTTAGACAAAAGAAATTTCATCTAAATTGAATCAAAAAAGAAGTCTAAGCTTGTTTTGATTAAAGAAACAGCTGAGAATTTTTCTTTTTTTCATTTAGAGTGCCTAATCATTGTTGAAAACTCAGGGAAAATTCAAGTGAGGATCCATATGAGGCGGAAAGAGAGAAGTAAAAATGTGTATAATTTCTATACATACACACACATATACACACAGTACACAAACATGCATATATATACACATATGTACATGTTCATATACATGAATAAATATATATCTCCAAGCCATAGTCGAATATGAATGTCTTTGAAAAATTGACTTTAAGAATTTATTTTATTTATTTATTTTTATTATTTATTTATTTTTGTTGTTGTTGTTGTTTTGAGGAGTTTTGCTCTTGTTGCCCAGGCTGGAGTGCAATGGCGCGATCTTGGCTCACCACAACCTCCGCCTCCTGGGTTCAAGTGATTCTTCTGCTTCAGCCTCCGAAATAGCTGGAATTACAGGCATGCATCACCACGCCCAGCTAATTTTATATTTTTGGTAGAGACAGGGTTTCTTCACGTTGGTTAGGCTGGTCTCGAACTCTCAACCTCAGGTGATCCGCCCGCCTGGGCCTCCCAAAGTGCTGTGATTATAGACATGAGCTACCATGCCGGGCCGATTTAAAAACTTTTTTTTTAACCAGGTTTTTAAAAATTATTATTATACTTTAAGTTCTAGGGTACATGTGCACAACGTGCAGGTTACATATGTATATATGTGCCATGTTGGTGTGCTGCACCCATTTACTCATCATTTACATTAAGTATGTCTCCTAATGCTATCCCTCCCCTCTCCCTGCTACCCCCACCCCACGACAGGCCCCAGTGTGTGGTGTTCAATGAATTTAAAGCTCCGGATAAGTCATAAAGTAACTTTCTTCATACATCCAAATATGTACCTTATTTTTAGTCATAATATTAACTTGTAATAAAATTCGATTACACATGAGTATGTGTCTGTGTATGTATATAAAATTTGAAATTCAAATATCTTAAAAATTGAGATTTTTATCCCCTCCATCATATAGATTTCTTTATAATAAATGTTATACAAGGCCCTAAAAAGAATGCTTTATAGTTATGTCATACACATTGTTTCTAAGTACTGTATGAGACTGAATTATGAATAATAGTTTATTTAAATTGATTTCCCTAAAGAGCAAATACTACCATTTACAGATAGGAGCTTGCATCAGCTTAAAAGCAGGATAGGGATCGTAGTTCTACCCTTCAATTTGACAGGCTCTCTGATCTTAAGCAGCTCTTTTAGCCTCTCCAGTCTTCCATTTTCTCCTCTGCAGGATGAGGTAGTCATTGCACCGTAGTCTCTTCATCAAGTTGTGTGGAGATAAAAATACTTGTTAACATGCATGAACCCTTAATGTAGGCTAAACACTGTGCCATGTGCTCTTATGCCTAGCTTTGTTTTGCCAGGATCCCCTGAAAAATAGGTATTATTATCACACCTATTTGACAACATAGAGGATAGTGAGGTGCCACAGCAATGACACAGCTTGAAAAGAGCAGAGACAAACTTTGAAATAAGGTCTGCTGGATTGCAGTGTCTAGACTCAAAATTACAAGCCCAGCCTGCTTTGCAAAGAAAAATTCATCTGATGAACCACTTAAAGCAATTTATATTAAGCAACGTGCATAAGAAGTTGTCAGCAACCTCTGTGCCCACCATCAGCTCGATGCCACCCGAACACAGCACACATACACATATGCACACATGTACACTTTCATATATTTATTTTAAAGTTTTTTCTTTTGTGGGAAAAAGAGTCTCCACTCTAGAGACATGTTTGGAACCACTCTCATCTGATCTGTGATGTCTGAAGTTTGGGATGAAATTTTATCCTTGCTGTAGAAAGCACAACCAAAATTTAAAAGTTAATGGAGGCTGAGTATTAGTTACTTCTGATTTCATAAATTCGCAGCATCTTATAAACAAGTTGATTGTGGTCCTGGGCATAATTTCTGAAGCTAACAATGGTCTCTTTGACCAGAAACACAGACGATAGCATTCAGTGTTGTCTTTTAAGGATTTTAAAGAGCATAATCCATGCTGTTTGGTGCTGGATAGGAGTGAAGTCTACAAGGAAATTGAACTTTGCTTGCTGCCCCGTGTGGATTCTGTGCTTCCAAGCCACCAGCTTCAGCTGTCCAAAAAACGACAGTTTCTATGAATGCCAAGACTTATAAAGCATCTCCCAAGAGTTGTATTATCTCTCCCTGAGCAATAAGGGCAGCCTTTTTGAGACGTATGTCTCCTCAATTAGCTTGTGTGGTTCTCTCTGAAGAGTGTGTTCCTCTAGCTAGAAAGAACGATTCTGCAGATTACCCAATAAGACAGCCTCATGAGATTTGTGGGAGGACTGAAAGAGTGTGATGGGTTGGGGCATGCTTATCTTCGAGCCCAAATAACAGTAACATCTCTGTAAGAACTTTTTTTTTTTCTGGGAGGGGGTATCTTGGAAAAAAATTTCAAAGCCGTAGTTTCTTTCTGGAATGATAAAGAACCCAAAATTCTTGATACCAATAAAAGATATCATTTGGTGGGGGAAAAATGGTGACCTGAAAAACATTTCCACGACTGGAGCATCATTATTATGACTTTACCCAATTACCATGACTGAAGGTACTGCCTGACTCTCTGTCAGACCTGTAGTTGCACAGGTCAGCTCTGCCTCGGTTGTAATGCACCCCAGTTTCCCTGTTCCGGGAATGAGGTTATAGTTTATTGTAGGACTAAAAAGCACCTTGAGACTGTGATCAGCCTTTTGTCTTTGTGGTTTTTCCAGCATGTCTGTGACCTTTTAGCATTATCGAAGATTTTGTGGAGTCCGCATATGTGCAACTGGAACAATGACTTTATCATGAAAAGAAAAGGGGATCTCAAGTTTACCCCCAGTGTTACCTCAATCCTAGCATCCAGGCTTTGGAAGTTTGAGAAGATACAAATTCTTTTTTTTTTCTTTCTTGGTTGGTCCTTTTACCCATCTCAGAAATAAAATCATCTAATTAGTACTTTGGGTTTCAAAACATGTTAGTGCCAACTGCCAAGTCAGTGCCTCTGTGGATCTTCCCAATTTCACTTGCAATGTTAGCTTCTCCCACTTTACTTCCAAAGCACTTTGTCCCCAGAACTCCCAAAACATTTTGAATCCAAATTAGGAGTGATTAGTTTTTGTATGTCCATCTTTTCCACTAGAATATGAGTAACCTTATCCATAAAGGCAGTCTTATTCTCTCTTGTGCATCCAATTCCTGACATAGTATTCATCACAGTCAGAATTCCATAAATCTTTGTTGAATAACTGAATGCACTTATTAATCAATCTGTATATAAATACTCTAAGCCAGCGAGGAACTACATCAAGGCTCATTCCTTAATTCAAACATCTTACATATGTAAAGTCAGGTAATAGGCCTCTGAAATTTATAGCTATATAGCACTGGTTAAAGTTCTTAAATACCTTTAAAATCTATTTGATTTATTTATTATTGACTCTCCTTCTGAAATATATGCCTGATGAATACAGGAACTGCATCTAGTTATACTTCTAGATTATACTTCTGGCCCTCAGAGTGCTAACACGTAGTATGTGTTCAATAAATATTTGGTAAATGAATGAATGAATCAGAGAGTGAACAACTTCATTAATGGGACCCAGTGACCAATGCCCTCATGGAGGCTAACCTTGGGAATAAGAGGGCTTCTGAGGTTTCTCCTAGCTGTCTGAAGATGTAAAGTTCTACAGACTGATTTGGTGGAAGCAGCTTTCAGAAATATTGATAGTTTTTGAATTACACATGTGTATTAGATCTACTGAAATCTCCATAGAAACAGAAGAGAAAAACCTTATTTGATCTAGGGCCTGAAACAGTGCCTGGTACATGGTATGTTCTCAATCAATATCTGCTGCATAAAAATAAACGACTGCTCTGAAAGGACTCAGTTTTCAATGGTATAATGTTTTCTATTTTCAGCCTAGTTTAAAAGGTCATGTCCTTTATCCCAGCACCATCTGTTCATACCATCTTGTTTATGTCACTATTATTCATTGAATCCTCCAACCCATCTCTATTTTACCTGCTATGTCTCGATGTTGACTGACAAATGGCAAAGACTATCTGCTCCCTTCTAATGACTGCTATAAATAGACTAGTAAGGATGTGTTCTTAAAATCATCCTTTCCCTCAGGGAAGATATTTATCTAGTCATAGGAAAGTGAGGATTAGAGTATAGTGTGGTCTCAGCCCAACAAATACGTTTGCGTGCTGACTCATTCCTTTGATCACAGCTCTGTATTACGTTGAAGGTATTGTTATTTGAAAAAAGAGAATCCAGAACCAAATTTCTATACTGCCATTCATAGCAGGGGAAAGCACAAAATTCCTAGAATCACTGTTCAAAGACAATCTCTGTATAGAAAGAAGAAAACTTGGATTGTCTATTTTTAACACAGAAGGAAATTTAACTCCATGTATTAGTCCATTCTTGCACTGCTATAAAGAAATACCTAGACTGGATAATTTATAAAGAAAAGAGGTTTAATCGGCTCATGGTTCTGCAGGCTGTACAGGAAGCATAGCAGCTTCTGCTTCTGGAGAATCCCCAGGAAACTTACGATCATGGTGGAAGGCAAAGGGGAAACAGATACATCTTACATGGCAGGAGCAGGAGGAAGAGTGGAGGAGGTGCTGCATACTTTTAAACAATCAGATATCATGAGAACTCACTCATTCACTATCAGAAGAACAGCACCAAGGGGATGCTGCTAGCCCATTCATGAGAACTCCACTCCCATGATCCAGTAACCTCCCAGCAGACTCCACCTCCAACACTGGGGATTACAATTCGACCTGAGATTAATCCAAATTATATCACTCCAGATATTGGGTTTATTTAAATGTCTTAGAATCTTTCCATTATTTGGAGAAATAATCAGTTTCACAAGACAGACAAGGAAGGTATACAACAAGCAAAGGAGCAGGGGCCTGCAGAGACAGCAGAGCCAGCTGAAATTTCTGATTTTGTCCCTTCCAAAAGGAACAAATTGTATTTTCCCGAGCTTCATTTTCTCTATCATTAGATGAAGTAAATTATCATTTAGTGAGGTTGTTGAGTGAGTTAAGAATGAAAATATCTCCTAGAATGACAGGCACTGGTCTACTTCACTACTCTTCCCCCAGAAAAAAGGAATCACTTAGATTCTGATCGACGTATTGAAAGATTCTAATACATGAAGGGGGTAACATGCCAATCATTTTAATGAAGAATAAGTAGGAGGAGAATTAGAAAACCAGGCATGAAATTGAGAGATGATGAAATCCAGAGGTTTTCAAATATTTTGTTTAAGAAAACTTAAAAAAATTAAACATGAAATATTGTATGTATCTCACATGATATAAAACAAAGGACATGGAGCTGCTGTAATGCACCCAGGGTGAAGGTCCCACAGTGCCAAACTCTGGGCTTCTCTATGAAGCACTCAGGCTGTCCATCCACCTGGGAAGCTTCTCCACTTAGCCTTCAGAAACTGAGAATCCCTAGGATTCTTTCACTGATGTAACCTGATTCTCTGCTTCCCCCGGCCCTTCACCAATAAATTTTGAGAGTGAATGAATGATTCAACTGGACTTAAATGGGATGTGCCCAAAACAACTTAGTTAATCAGCAGCACAATCAGAAATAAACTCAGTTCTCTCCTAACTACCTGTCTGGCATTTACTCAATCATGCCATGGTGTAAGAGTCAGGGCGGGCTAAGTTTTGCTCCAATAAGAGCAATGCATCTAAGTGGCTTAAGTCCGTGAGTTATTTGTCAGTCATCTAATATGTTCATCTTTAGATTCCTGACAACACTGTTTTCACAAAGTCCTCATTAGAGGACTCAGGCGAATAGAAGCTCCGTCACTGGAAATTTCTCATTGTTATAGCAATGAGATAAAATACTTGGAGAGTTAGGCACTAACAATTAAATGCTTTTACAAAAAGAAGTCATATATCTCTTCCCTCTCATGCGATTGGTCAAAGCAAGTCAATGGATTCACCTAAATGCAAACAGATGGAGAAGTGCAATGCTGGAAGGAGAAAAGAGAATGGTCAACACATCTGTCACAGTGACTGATTAGTATTTATGTGTTTTCTTTTAATTTATAATATTCAAATACTGGTTTAGAATCAATCATGTTACAGCTTTAGACATGATATCAAAATATAAAAGCAGATTTTAAGCAGTGGTGTGGCAACTATAGAGTGATATACAAGACTTATCATAATACTAACTATATCTGATGTCCGAATCAACTTCAAAGTCTCCGTTGACTCTTATGTCTTGGGTTCCAGAGGAACAAGCCAACTTGGATGCTTGAGACAGAAAAACATAATGGGTAAGTTTATCATTATTATTATTATGGTTCATCTATACACTACTGTGCAGTATTATCAGGAATACTGATAGTGGCACAATCTTGGCTGACTGCAACCTTCAACACCCAGGTTCAAGTGATTCTCCTTCTCAAAGGTTGCTTTGATTACAAGAAGCCAATTCTAACTAACCAAAGGGAAGGGAACTTATGGAAAGGTTATCAGGAACTCAAAGGAATTTTGGAAAGGCAAGTAGAACTCAGATATTGCTGCTATTATAAGAAGAGATATACATTGTTGTGACACAACACAGTTTCAGAGGCAAGGAAGCAAGAAACACAGGGTTTTGAAACTGTAACAGTGTAGTCAGGACCAGAGTGCAGTAAAACTCAACTGTTTTCAATCCTTTCATTTCTCTACTCAAGATTCAAATTTTAGGCAAGAGCTTCCAGTTATAATTATTAGTTATTGGCCAGGCACGGTGGCTTACACCTGTAATCCCAGCACTTTGGGAGGCCGAGGCGGGCGGATCGCCTGAGGTTAGGAGTTCGAGACCAGCCTGGCCAACATGGTGAAACCCCATCTCTATTAAAACTATAAAAATTTAGCCAGGTGTGGTGGGGCGTGCTTGTAGTCCCAGCTACTTGGGAGGTTGGGGCAGGAAAATCACTTGAACCCGGGAGGTGGAGGTTGCAGTGAGCTGAGATCACACCATCGCGCTCCAGCCTGGGTGACAAGAGCGAAACTCCATCTCCAAAAAAAGAAAAAATGTATTATTAGTTACTATTCTAATTATTCTCCTTGACTAAGACAAGATGGTTTTCATTGAGGAGGAAGAGAAAATAAAGGACTTCTTAAAAAGTAGAAAATTGTATTGGGAGATGAGAATAAAATATTCGCCACACACTTGTTATAGAAAAATTGTTTCTCTGCCTTTATGGGCACACATCCACTCTTAGTACAGGGTTTGTTTCCCTTCTACCTAGTAGAAATGCTAGGTAGTTCCATGGCTAAGTGTACTTCATCTCAGCTTCTGCTTCCAGTCCATATTAGTCCGTTTTCATGCTGCTATAAAGAAATACCCGAGACTGGGTAATTTATAAAGGAAAGAAGTTTGACTTACAGTTCTGCATGGTTGGGGAGGCCTCAGGAAAGTTACAATCATGGTGGAAGTGGAAGGGGAAGCAGGCACCTTCTCACAAGGAGGCAGGAGCAAGAGCGTGCATGTGAAGGAGGAAGTGTCAAACAATTATAAAACCATCAGATCTCGTGAGAACTCACTCTCATGAGAATAGCATGGGAAATATCACCCCCCATGATTCAATTACCTCCCTCCCTTGACACGCAGGGATTACATGTCCCTCCCTGGACACATGGGGATTACAATCTGAGATGAGATTTGGGTGGGGAGTCAAACCATATTACCCTCCTATAATTTCATTTCAAAGCAGCTATTTCAGCTTCATCACCCACTTCTCTATGTTTCCTTATTGCAAACTCCCCAATTTTTTTATACTTATAGCCATATGATTTCAGGCTCTAGAAAAGCAGAAAATACAGGCTCAGGGTCTAATGAAAGATTAACCTTAACTGAAACTTATTGTTAGAAGAGAATTCGTTGTTACTATTTCTGTTATTTCACCAAATGAGAACACCAAATACTCACCTACACAGGTATTTATCTAAAACAGACCACTTTATGAACTTGAAAGAAAATGAATCTCTTAATGAAATGCAAGTTCCACGTTATTACACAGTGTTACTTTCTCATCTAAATTTCTTCCAATTCATTATCCAATATCAGAAGAGTTGTAGCTATTTTGGGGTTTGGGCATGTCAATATGTCAAACCCTGTATGCTGATTTTAAGCTCCACTATAATGTATATGCATATCTAAATAAGCAGTTTACTTGAGGCTGGGCACAGTGGCTCATGCCTCTAGTCCCAGCACTTTGGGAGGCTGAGGTGGGCAGATCACTTGAGGTAAGGAGTTCGAGACCAGACTGGCTAACACGGTGAAACCCCATCTCTACTAAAAATACAAAAATTAGCTGTGCTTGGTGGTGGAGGCCTGTAATCCCAGCTACTGGGGAGGGTGAGGCAGGAGAATCACTTGAACCTGTGAGTTGGAGGTTGCAGTGAGCTAAGATCGCACCACAGCACTCCAGCCTGGGCAAAAGAGCAAGATTTGGTCTCAAAAAAAGA
Source organism: Colobus angolensis palliatus (assembly GCF_000951035.1). Lineage (NCBI taxonomy): Eukaryota > Metazoa > Chordata > Mammalia > Primates > Cercopithecidae > Colobus > Colobus angolensis. Next base: position 7,201,044 of record NW_012112253.1, read on the forward strand.
AGAAGAGGAAGGAGAAGGAGAAGGAGGTTTACTCAAGTATCAACTTTTCTCCTAGAAGCTTCTCACTAAGTGCTAAGTCCGGTTTTTTGTTTTTTGTTTTTTGTTGTTTTTTTTTTGAGGCAGAGTCTTGTTCTGTCAGGTAGGCTGGAGTGCAGTGGCGCGATCTCGGCTCACTGCAAGCTCCGCCTCCCGGGTTCACGCCATTCTCCCGCCTCAGCCACCGTGTAGCTGGGACTACAGGCGCCCGCCACCACGCCCGGCTAGTTTTTTGTATTTTTTTAGTAGAGACGGGGTTTCACCATGTTAGCCAGGATGGTCTGGATCTCCTGACCTCGTGATCCACCCGCCTCGGCCTTCCAAAGTGCTGGGATTACAGGCTTGAGCCACCGCGCCCGGACAGTGCTAAGTTCTTTAACTTGAGGATAAAAAGCTTCCTTTTATGTTTTTAAAATTGTCTTTATTATGATTGAATCGAATAATGAGTAAAACAAATTTTTAAAAATATTATATGATAATGAAAACACTGAAAATAGCAAAGAGAGACTTATGCAAATATCTATTTTTTTTTTTTTTTCAAAATCTGAGGATGACTTTCTAGGTTCAAATTCCTTTTCTAAACCTCAATTAACAGTACACACTTGTTGGCCTAATTATTTGAAGTACTGTTCTGTGCAAGACCAGAAAATGTACTGTGGATCAATATCTAAAATTCTCTGAATTTGTTTTAAAGTTATAGTTCGATATTTATTAAAACCAACTAGATTAAATGTTAAAGCAAGCAACATTTCCTTCCTTCCGTCCTTCCTCATATGTATATGCTTGAGTTTTCTTTGCTTTTTGCCAAGAATGAAAATTTAGCTGTACTCATTAATGTTACAAGAATAACTTCCCTGCTGCTGACAGTTTCTTCTAAGTCAGAGAACCTCTATTGTCTTTCCTCTGGTAATAAATGATAATAATTAAAGGCAAATACACAATAATTAGTCACACTAGGTTTATCCATCTGGTGTACCTGTATCCCATCACTGTGTCTTTGAAACAGATGACAAGCAGCATATTGCAGCACATCCTGCTAATGGGTCTAAGTGGGGAATGGGGAGGTAAAGAGGTCATTAAAGAAAAGGTCAGTAGCAAAGAGCAAGAGCATTATACGTTTTTTTTTAAAGTGGTCATTGAGCATTTAGCTTTGTGTCTTCCAAAAACATATGTGTATCCACAAGATAGTAGTAAACTAAAGTAGCTCACCAGGCCTGGGAAGGTCTGTAGATATTATTAATTTCATTGTTTAGATCGCAGTCCCATGAGGATCTTCGTAGTTACTGTTTATGGCTTTCTTGCTATCTTCCAGGCAGTGAGTTCCATTTTTAAGATATTTTTCTCTACTTCTGAAAATCTTGCAAGGTACATATTGAAATTATCTCCAATATACAAATGCAAAAATTGAGTTAAACAGAGATTTAGCAACTTCTCCAAGACAATATTAACTCATAAGGACTGAGCCAAACATTAAACAAAAAGGCGCTTTTGGAAGTTTTAACAAAGTGTGTTGAAGATGCTTGTTAATTATTGTAATTGAAGGTTGACTTTAAAATTTACGATTTTGGGGGGAGGGGCAAGTTTTTATGCACATACAGACTTTCAGAGTTTAAGTTAATATGGCCATCAACCTTTTTGAAAGTATGTAATGTTAAAAGTAAACATATGAACTTTTATCAGTGAGTAAGGCGTGTCTTAGATTCCACTGGATAAGACTATGAAAAGTGCACTACAGGCCAGGTGCAATGGCTTACCTCTGTAATGCCAGCACTTTGGGACGCTGAGTTGGGTAGATTGCTTGAGGCCAGGAGTTCAAGACCAGCCTGGCTAACATGGTGAAACTCAATCTCTACTAAAATACGAAAAACTAGCCAGGCATGGTGTGCATGCCTATAATCCCAGCTGCTCAGGGGGCTGAGGTACTCTTGATCTCAGAGGGTAGAAGTTGCCATGAGCCAAGATTACACCGCCACACTCTAGCCTGCGTGACAGAGTGAGATTCTGTCTCAAAACAAACAAACAAAAAACCAAAAAAGTGCATTGCAAATGAATTCTTCTTTCTCTACAAAGACAAGAGAGATGGCCATTCATGGGGGCTGTTGTGTCTTATATGTATTTTTCAAGGAAGAACAATGCTACTCAATCTGGCAGCTGCTTCTATGAAGTGAGAAAGACCTACAATACATATCTCTTAAATTCACCAAGCATTCTCTGTATTCGGTTCATGTAACTCCAACCTGTATTCATGTTTTTAAGGCTTGAGATGCCCTCAATACACGCATCCACATATACAAAATGGGCTGTCACGTGTCACTGCAACTGCTCACACTCTCTGAATTTATCACTAACTTTCCATAAATAAAAAATGGAGCTATTTATCAACTTCTTTGTTTTCAAAAGGTGAGATTAGGCACTTTCAGATTATTAAAGATAACCATCTCATGTTTCCAGTGTTTCTCTGGAAGGATATTCTCTCTTCATTGTTGTAAGGAGATCTGCACATTATCTGAGGCCCATAAGATGGCAAGGAAATAAAAAGGTATGGTTGGAGATTAGACTTTCTGAGCAGAAAAAAACTCATGAGTGCATGTTTCAAAGAGCTGGAATGGGAAATATTACCTCTACTTGCTCAATATTAGAGGAAGATATAAGAAAAACGAGATCAGGGTTTTGCAATCAGCGTGAATTGTTATTCACCAACCATGTCTGAGTCTCAGCGAGTCTGTTGAAACACAGGGTTCTACAAAGACAGCAGCACCTGTTGCTGACTGTGCAGTAACAGCCTCACCATGTAATCAAGGCATTCCCATCTGTGGCAAAATTTCCCAATTTTTCTTTTAAAGATCAGATCCTTCATTGCTAATGAGCTAACGGGAGGAATGCAATGTCTTATTCGATTGTGGCTTATACTGTGGCTGCAGTATAAAGGAGTGGGAATTAAAAATTAAAATCAGCTGAGGTTTTCCCCAGCTTCCAAGGCTGATGTTTCTTTCTTTCCAAAGTTTTGCTTTGCATGGATTTTCAAGATTTCATTACATATAAGGACATTAGGAGTATTGGCTTGATTGTGTTTCTTTCTTGTGCCAATCTAGTCACGGAGCTGATCGAAGGTTGCGACATGATCCTGTGCTCTTTTCTACCTCTTAGTACCATATCCAATTTGATAGCCAAGAACTGCAACATCTGTGCCTTTAGTGGTTTTTTTAAAATAGATTTTCTTCTCTTTATCCCTATCACCAATATCTTAGGACAGATCTTTGTTACTTCTGTTTTTCTATTCTTTTTTCTATTTTATTTTTTATTTTATATATATATATGTGTGTGTGTGTGTGTGTATATATATATATATATATATATATATTTGTTTTTTCTTTTTCTTTTTTTTGAGATGGAGTCTTGCTCTCTCACCCAGACTGGAGTGAAGTGGCACAATCTCGGCTCACTGCAAGCTCCACCTCTCAGGTTCACGCCCTTCTCCTGCCTCAGCCTCCAGAGTAGCTGGGACTACAGGCGCCCGCCACCACGCCCAGCTGATTTTTTTGTATTTTCAGTAGAGACGGGGTTTCACTGTGTTAGCCAGGATGGTCTTGGTCTCCTGACCTCGTGATCCACCCACCCCGGCCTCCCAAAGTGCTGGGATTACAGGCGTGGGCCACCGGGCCCAGCCTTTAATTTTTAATTTTTTTAAGACAGCATCTCATTCTGTTGCCCAGGCCTGAGTGCACTGGTGCAATCTCAGCTCTCTGCTACCTCCGCATCCCAGGCTCAAGAGATCCTCCCACCTCAGCCTCTGGAGTAGCTGGGACTACAGGTGCGCCCCATCCTGCCTGGTTAATTTTTAAATTTTTGTAGGGGTGGGGTTTCACTACATTGTCCAGGCTGGTCTCCAACTCCTGGGCTCAAGTGATCCTCCCACCTCAACGTCCCAAAGCACTGGGATTACAGGCATGAGCCACCATGCCCAGCCTTTGTTATTTCTTACAGATTATTATAGCAGCCTGTAAACAGTGCTCCTCTTGCTCTCCATTACTCCCCAAGATTGCATTTTCATTTAGCTTTTATGTTGCCTCCGGACTTTTTTAAGCTATAAGCAGAATCACAGCACTACGTAGAGACCTTGATCACAGCCCTCACATCCATCATTACCTCTGGTACCTCTGTGCTCTGAATTACATGCTCCTTTTTCAATGACATTTTGCAGGCAGTCCTTGCCTTCTATCCACCCCTTCTCCCCACCAGCCATGTCCCTGTTGTGTCTAACATCTTGCTTCTTAGCTAGTGATCTCCTATCCATCCTTCAAGAAGAGGAGTGGAAATAGATTGCAGTTCATTTGGTAAATGCAATGTTGATTGGCAGTGTTTTTCAGAGTCTATGTTCAGTAGGATTCGGATGCTGTGTCTGGGGTTGATGAGAATAGTGTGGAAGGAGATGAGCAGTGTCTTCCAAGGGTGCAGAATGGAGAAAGATTGGCCTGGTTGAAATGTTGCTCCCTCCGTGAAATCTGCTCTAACTTCCAGGAGAATTTATCGACTCTCTCCTTCAGAAGACTTCAGCACCTTAAACTTCTCTGGTCATAGTATTTTTAGTTATGGTAATTAGCGTCCTATATATCTGTCTCTTATATTACACTGTGAACTTTTTCTGAGCAGATAGTGGACATTGGACACTTACTAAATATTTGTTCAATGACTGACTAGTTTCTTTTCTGATCCCACCTTAACATGGTTATGGAGCTGTTTTGGCACACTATGGCCTGCAGGCCAAATCCAGCCTATCACATGTTTGTGTAAATAAAATATCATGGGACTAGAGCTATGCCCAGTGATTTCCTTAGCATATATGGCTGCTTTCGTGCTACAGAAGTAGACAGAGCTGAGCAGTCATGCCAGAGTCTCTATGGCCTGCAAAGTGATTATCTGACAGAAAAGAGTTGAAGACCCCCGCTCTAGAGCTTAAAAACAAAGGCTGAGATCCCAAGTGTTGTACATTTTTTTTCCCAAACACACGCTAGTGAACTTCTGAGCCATGGAGTATAAAGTGTTCAGCCCAGTTGAAAGACCTCCAAGGTCAAAGTTGCTGCCTGAATTTCACTGGGTTCTGCAGCTTTCTAAACATTTTTTGTATTTTGCTTTCAGAAATGTTGTCAAAGGATGCTTCTTTGATTCTTGGAATAATCTTGATCATCAGTATTGCATTTGATGCCTCTTATGAAAATGTCCTGGTTCTGTGGCTGCATGCGGCACTGATTTTTGACAGCATTACCAGTGCTCTGCCTTGCATCCACTTGTTAATATAATAGTGCTAAATGAAGAGCAGGAACTGTTTAACAGTCATGTGTCTTGGTTTCCTCCTTCTATCACTATAAGTTTCATCTCCTGACACGAGTTCAACTAGCTACAACTGAAATGACAGAACTTCTCCCTAAGCATTTGATGGTAACTTCACCTTACAGCCTAGCTATTGTGGAGTCATCAGATCATCTGTGTTCTCATCCTGGCTCCTTCAATAAATTACTGGCTGATAACCTTGGGAAAATCATGTATGTTTCTAGCCCTCAGTATCCTCCTCTGTGAAAAGGGACTGGATGGCAGTAACAATCTCTGTAAATTGTTGTGAAAAATCAATACAATCCATGAGAAGCACTTGGCAGAACTGCTGTCATAAGCATGCTGTTTGCTTTTTGTTTGTTTTCCTTTCATCATTCATGTTAACTTATCTAGCTTCCCATAAGGAATTAGGTTTATCAGTGTAAGTGTACCAACCTGCAAGTGTCAAAGTCATACCCATGACCTCTTTGACTTCTGATGTCATGAAGACCATGGAGTAGGGGAGCCTGAGGGTGCTGGATCATATCATTCTGAGGGTAAGCCTCAAAATGGGCTTGTAATGGTTCTGAGAGGTCAGAGTAAGCCTCATGGCAACACACACTTTGGACACATAAAACAATTCTCAAGACATCTAAGCTATCCAGTCCACTCTGAAATTATTTCTAGATCTCAGATTGGAAGAAAAGCACTTTCTTTCTTTCTTTCTTTTTCATTTTTTTTTATTTTTTTTGAGATGAAGTCTCACTCTGTTCCCCAGGCTGGAGTGCAATGGCATGATCTCGGCTCACTGCAACCTCCGCCTCCAGGGTTCAAGCGATTCTCCTGCCTCAGCCTCCCGAGTAGCTGGGATTACAGGAGGCTGCCACCACTCCCGGTTAATTTTTGTATTTTTAGTAGGGATGGGGTTTCACCATGTTGGCCAGCCTTGTCTCGAACCTCCTGACTTCAGGTGATCTACCTGCCTCGACCTCCCAAAGTGCTGGGATTACAGGCATGAGCCACCGCGCCCAGCTGAAAAGTACTCTCTTTCTAACAACCACGTGTGTCGTAGTTTTAAGCTATGGAGGCTGTCTAGTCTGAGGTACACATTTTTGCTATAGCCCAAGTCCCCTAGGAACTAACATGGCTGCATAGTCTGGTTCTAACTGTCTCTCATTCTAAGCTGATTGACCTGGAACCAGAAAAAAACAGACAGAATAAAGAACAGATGAATTTCTACCCCACCTCGTCCAACCCGCTTGAGCATTATTTTTCTAATTTCATCCTGGAAACCAAGTAAAAACATGTTTTGATTATATTTACAAATTTATTCAATCATCCTGGAATTTTGGACTACATTTTATGTTTGGAAATGGACATCAATAAAGTGCCTTCTGGGCATGGAACTTGCCTGAACTTCAGGGGTTTCCTCTGTGGGACACCAGGCACAAAGGGGCGGCCAGGGCAATGCTGTCTCTCTCCTGCCTAGCACGTGCCACCCTGACATGCTTGACTCCTTTCTCAGGGGCCTCAATGCACAGCGGGGTCTTCTGATGTTGGTCTCTTTAGAAACAAATGTTTATTGGAAGCCTGGACAATTGCAGCCCCTTCCAACTGTTGTCATTGTTGTGGATTTCTCTCCCCTCAACCCATCTATCTTATTCTCCAGCACAGCCATCCATCTGAAACACAAATCAGATCATGTCATTTCTCCTCTTAAAAACCATCAGTGCCTCCCAGTTGCTCAAAGGATAATGTCTTAAACCCTTTAGGAAGGCTCACCAGCATTCATGATCTGACCCACCAGGGTTCCCTGGTAAATCTATTCTTTCCTTAAAAACTTAAACTCAAGTATTTTCCTTCATTCCTTCTTTGACATTCCATAACAATGGGTGCATATATTTAGCACTAAAATACATTAAATGTGATAAAATAACCATTCAGGTAAGCACTTATCTCTGCTACTCTCTCTTAAACACCTTGAAGGCAAGGAGTATGCCAAGCTTTTTGTTATCGCAGCTATTTGACACCAGGTTTGACAAAATTGCTGCTCTGTAGAAATGGTGAATGAATTAATGCAAGATGTGGTGCTCCCACTAAATCCTGCTTGCATCTCACTTACAGAATCTTCACATTATATTTTAGAAGCTGGTCTCTTCTGACAGACTTCATAGTCCTTGAGGTCAGGAACTCTGTGTCTATCTTATCTGCCACTGTCTCAAACTTCTATGTATTTCTGATATATGGGAAAAGCTCAACAGTGTTTTGTTGAGGAAAAGATTAAGTTTTTAAAGGTTAAAAATTAAAAAGACCTGGAATCTATGCTCAGACAACTTTCTCTTCTGCTGGATATATTAGACAGGATGCTGATATCAGGTAGGCTAAAATCTAATGTCAGTTTAAAAGGGCTAAGATTTAAGAAAATGGCATGAAAGTGAAGCATGAGTATAGGAAGGGAAGAACAGACTACTTCTGGTTGCTAGAATTTATTTATTCAACAAATATTTATCGAATACTTAGTGTACACATAACACAGGATGTATGCTAAACTCTGGGAAGAGGAGCAGACTTCTTCCCAGATTTCAAGAGCTCAAGGCTAAGCCCAACCATTGCCATCACGTGGGGCAAAGGTGATCACAGAGGATGAACTGGGCAGCAAGGGAGCAGAGCCACATCTCCTCAATCAGCCTGGGAGCTGGGAGACTGGAAGGAAATAGGAAGGCCTGGACATGCAAAGACAGGTTTGGAAAACACCTGTGCTGATGTGGAAGGTTGGACAGCTCTTTAGTACTACCTGGAAACCTGGGGGAAAATAGGAGAAACATGACTAGCTTGGGAATTCCTTTGCAAGTCTTGATAAACAATTTTTGGATAGTTACGATTTCTCTCACTGCTTCCTCCTTCCTGGCCTTAAGGCAGTCACCCCAGACAAGGCTAGCAGAGAGTGAGGGCTCTGAGGAGAG
>NW_012112253.1:7209399-7244826 GCF_000951035.1 Colobus angolensis palliatus
AAAAAAAAAAAAAAAACAGAAAGGCCCATCTCCAAAGAGAAGATTGGCCCTTAACCAATGTCCTCAAAGGGACCTAGCATAGAAGAGCAGGGAGGGTCAGGTCAAACTGTAAACTCCCATGAAAAGTTGCTGCATGCCTAGTACTGATGATGTGGGCTTGGTAGATGTATAAGGCAGCATCGTTCTCTTTGAGGTGCCACTGGGTGCTGCTGGATACTTGAAATAAATGCTGATCCATAGATTTTGGTTTTCATTTTTGAAAAATGTAAACTTCAATTACATAGTAATTTAGAAAACTCTTGAATTCTTTCCTATAAATCTCCTCTTCATGAGAATATTTGAGTGTAGTTTCAAATGGAGCCGCTGATTTATACTCTATATGCAGAGCTGAGCAGATAGTAGGTTCCTGACAATGTTTTAAAAAATGAATTCAATTGGATAATTTTATATTTAGCTCCTGTTTTGTGTTTGTCACTGAAGGTATAGAAAAATGAGTTAGATTGGGTATCTCTATTCAAAGAACCAAAATTCTAGTGGGAGGAAAACTGGAAAGAAGGTAAATTAAGAACATAGTAAATAGAGCTACAAACAAATTGCTATGAAAATTCAGAAAAGCAAGAACAACTACATTTTCAGGACAATTAGGAAGGGCTTAAAAGAGAAGGTAGCATTTAAAGATCATTGGTTTGTCTAACCTAGATTTAAACATTTCTTACTCATCAGCCTAAAAATGATTCATTGAGATATAACAATTATAATTTATCTCATGATTTAAATTGGAAATTAAGATAAGAAAGACCAAAGAAGAGAAGAAGAGAAAAAGAGAAGGAAAGGAAGAAACAGCTTCTCAGGAGATTTATGCTCAGAAAGCCCATCAACTTTCTTTATTGGCATTACAGAGGTTTCTAATAACAGCCAATGCTTTCTAAAGCTATGATCACGTTCCACATTGCATTTGTGTACTTACTTAGGACTTACAAAATTCTTCACTGCGTGCTGTTTCATTTGGTTCTTTTAACAACATTATAAGATGGAATACTCAGGTAGCCCCAAAGTCATTTCCCATATGCTGAAGTTCAGCAAGATTCATCTTCCAACCTCCTTCAACTGGTAGAAGAATAAAGACCATTCTAATGGCCATCTTCCAGCTCCTTCAACTTGACTCTGCTGCTTTCCATAGAGTTTTGAAAAGTTCTTCATCTGGATTTGTTCAACAAGTAAATAATATTTCATAATGACAAGAGCTTCCCCAAAATTATTTCATTGTGTAAAAGAACACATCAATTCTGTTTTATTTAGCCAAAATTGGCCTCTCTTTTTTTTTTAATTCTTTTTTAATTTATTTTTTATTATACTTTAAGTTCTAGGGTACATGTGCATAACGTGCAGGTTTGTTACATATGTATACTTGTGCCATGTTGGTGTGCTGCACCCATTAACTCATCAGCACCCATCAATTCATCATTTATATCATGTATAACTCCCAATGCAATCCCTCCCCTCCCCCCATGATAGGCCCCAGTGTGTGATGTTCCCCTTCCGGAGTCCAAGTGACATGCACACGTATGTTTATTGTGGCACTATTCACAATAGCAAAGACTTGGAATCAACCCAAATGTCCATCTGTGACAGACTGGATTAAGAAAATGTGGCACATATACACCATGGAATACTATGCAGCCATAAAAAAGGATGAGTTTGCATCCTTTGTAGGGACATGGATGCAGCTGGAAAACATCATTCTTAGCAAACTAACACAAGAACAGAAAACCAAACACCACATGTTCTCACTCATAGGTGGGAACTGAACAATTGGCCTCTCTTACTTTCTCTTATCATCATGCTAGATTATTTGTGGAATCCTGTTCTTTAGTTTTTTCATTTCTATCTGGAAAACAAGAGTGCTGTGTTAGAAAGAATTAAGTCCCTGAGAGTAGAAGTGGTAGAAACAGTATACATTAGCTCCCAAAGGAAACAGGAATTCTCAGATAATTTAAATAGTATGACTCCAACATCTGAAATGGAATAAAATCAAGGCTTGTTGACAAGAATGGAGGTCTCCCAACTTCAGTAATGACAGATTGATAGCAGTTTCCTGGGTCCTTGTTGAAAAGGAGGCTGGCGTCAGCATTAAGAATCTGTTTTAACTTAGGATGGTTGATAACTGCAACAGAGATACAGTCAGATGGTTCTGCCCCAGGAGATCTTCATTCTGTCTTATTCAAGACATGTAGGCCGGGCGCGGTGGCTCAAGCCTGTAATCCCAGCACTTTGGGAGGCCGAGACGGGCGGATCACGAGGTCAGGAGATCGAGACCATCCTGGCTAACACGGTGAAACCCCGTCTCTACTAAAAAATACAAAAAAACTAGCCAGGTGAGGTGGCGGGCGCCTGTAGTCCCAGCTACTCGGGAGGCTGAGGCAGGAGAATGGCGTAAACCCGGGAGGCGGAGCTTGCAGTGAGCTGAGATCAGGCCACTGCACTCCAGCCCGGGCGACAGAGCGAGACTCCGTCTCAAAAAAAAAAAAAGACATGTAGATGATGATGAGAAACTAAGAACCTACCCCTTGTTAGACCCTGGAATCTTGTTCTTCTCTAGAGCACTAGGATGATTTCAGTCCTGTCATGTTAGTATCTTTCAAAGCAGTTATATACTGTTGTCTCATTTATTATCCATTTTAATGTTTCTACTTACGTTTTATTCTTTTATCTTTTGGATTTTTTTTTAATTTCCTAGGAAAGAGTCTAAAGCTGAATTAAAGCAATTAAGAGTGAGATTGAGGCAAAATTACGTTTCCCTGTGATGACTTAAAAGTATTTTTAGCTCAAAAAAGTAATACTGTTTATTGTAAAATTTTAGAGAACACAGAAATAACGAAGAAAGTATTTATTATAACATTCACCCATAAAAATATGTATTAACAATATATATCCTGTTTCCTTAACATATGTATATGTAATTGTGTTTTATACATTTTTGCTTGATAGTATAACAAGAATATTCTTTCCCGCTTCAACCTCCTGAGTAGCTTGGGACTACATGTGTGCCCCACCATAACCGGCTACTTTTTTTGTAGAGATGGGGTCTTGCTATGTTGCCCAGGTTGGTCTTGAACTCCTGATCTCAGCCTCCCAAAGTTTGGGATTACAGGTGTGAATCACCATGTCCAGCTACTTTGTCAGTATACTTTCTAATGGCCAGGTGTATCATATTTAAACAGAAGTCCTGAGTCTTTCCCATAAAAACATCTCTCCAAGTCTCCAAATCTAATAAATTTGTACCACTATTGGCTTGATAGCTCTGGGACCAAACTGACTTATCTAAGATTATGTTCTTTCCTTTTATCCCTAAGGATAAGTCCTGTGATCTCTAATTCTAGAACTTGTCCTGCATTCCACGTCTTGCCACCCCATCATCAACTCTGCTCTGGATTATGTACTATGTCATTCCTCAACTAATCTTCTTACTTCCTCTGTCTTCTTACTTCCTCTGTCCCCTGGAGCCCTCCAAAGCCCATCCTTCATAGAACAAGCCGTAGGATGTTTTTATAAATCAGACCCTGCCCCTCCTCTGCTTAACACCTGCTGATCACTTCCTATTCCATTTGGAATAAAATCCAAATCCCTTGCTGTGGCTGATGAGCCTCTCCATTACCTGAGTCTGACTGTCACTGCCATCTCCTCCAGCTCTCCACCTCTCCCTCATTCATTACCTGAAATGATCAGCCTGTTTGTTGATTTGTTGCTCATTTGCTTATTGTGTGTTCATTGCCTGTCTGTCTCCTCCAAGTCATAAGCTCCGTCTCATGCCTGTGCCTGTCTCATGGTGAATCTTCGCAGCCCTGAGTGGTGACTGGCATACGGCTGGCACTCAATCAGCATTTGCTAAATGGATGAATAATATTCCATGACAAATTGTTTTAGCTATCCTTCAGTCTTAAAACGTTCTTCTCAATACATTTATCTAGTTTCAAAAACATTGACATACTGTCATCACATTATCCCTCTGGTCTCAATACTAAAGTCTAATCTTAGCAGCCCGTCATGCCCCCATGGCTCTAACACACATAATACTTCAAGATTTGACCCCACAGACCCCACAGTGGCTTCCCTGGCCACAGCCCAGGAGTCTCCTTCATGCTAATTTACCTGTCAGACTCACAGGACACATCACTCTTCCCACCTCTGGATATTTCCACTGGATGGCTCCTTGACCTAGAGGACTGATTTTCTCTTTGCCCTATCCCGGTGCTTCTATCTCTTCCTAAGGGAACCCTGCAGCAATACCATGGAAAACTAGACAAACACAGGGCCTCCCCTCTGGAAACTTACATCTTGGTGAGACAAACAGTAAGTCAACAACCACACAAGTAAAACATGGCAATACAATGTCATAAAGAGATAGCCAAGGCCCAATGAGACATCAATGAAGCCATCTTTGATAACGTGAGTATGAAGCCCAGGCCTGAGCGTGAACTATCACTATTCTTAACTTTTACTTTTCCTGGGCTTGTGCCATATGGTCTTTTTTTTTTTTTTTTTTTTATCATGTTTAGGTGCCAGTTTTATCTTTCCTCTTAGTTTTTTAGCTGCGAAAGGGCTGATTTCCTGTGTGATTCACAGCACTGGTGCACCGTATAAATCTCCATCTATGAGGAAGGCAGGAGAAGGAGGTGGGGTCAGGGATGGGCAGGAGAGGGGTGGAGTGAAGAAGAGAGTCTTTCAGGTTAGGGTGTTTGTGACTGAGAATTCAACTCTGAACATTACAATAGTAAGGCAACATTTGGCTAAATGGTCTGAGCTGAAACTCAGCAAAGGTTTTGTTGCCAGTGCAATGCATTATTAATATTTTATGGATGTCACTCACCCTTTGCATAGCCTTGGAATTGGATCAGGCTGATGATTTTTGCATTATTTTTTTGCATCTGTAACTCAAACTGGATTAAAACGAAAGGATTGCCTAGTGATCCTTTGTGCCTTTTCTTTCTGAAAATTGAGCAGTTGCCATTTAGCTGAGATAACCTTGTCAAGTCCTTCAGGGCCAGTTCTGACTGGGATTTATAAAGCCCAGTTCGGTCTGAAATGGCTTTGAAACTTTCCCTGCATAGGAGAGCATAGAAGAGCTCCAAACTGTGCCAGGCGTTCTGAGCTTGTGCAAGTGATGGGCAGAGGGACTACCCTGGAGGACTCATAGCCACCACTAAGGGCTATTAAAAGAGAGACAGAGAAGGGTAAGGGAGTGAGGCAATCTCCTCATTTGAGATGGCCTCCATGGGGACTGTAAATAGCAAAGCATCTCCCCCTCTTTGCTCCTGGCCTGGGTGCTCTGCAACCCTTCCCCAATCCTACGATTTTTAAAGGTCTTTAATGGTCTATCCTGACTACTAGATGCCAGGCACGTGCAACTTAGAAGGGAGCATGGTTGCTCTGAGGGCAGGGAGGTGGCCAGCCTGCCACTAGGACAGAAGAGAATGCCAGGGCAGCAGTGAGGTGGAGGGCTAGGAAGGTGAAGGGAATGAGAGCAGATATTTATTAAGCGTCTTCCTCAGTGAGCCAGGCACCCTGATAGGCACCTGACAAGGGCCTCTCTTTTATGGTCACTCACAATGGTTCTTGAGATAAATATTAATATACCCATTTCACAGGTGAGAAAGTTGAACCTCAATCCCGCTGAATGTCTTGTCCAAGGTCACATCACTGAGATTCAAACCCTTTAGCTCCAGTTCTTAGAGAACAGCATCACTGTCTCCCTACCAACCTCTCTCAAGCACCTGGAATTGCCCTGAAATTACAGCAGCTAATTGATAGTTGTATTGCAACTAAATGAATGAACTAATGAGCAAAAGCAGCAACTCTTGTCTTCTGACATGAAGTTATTATTCATACATTGGGATAATATTAATTATCCTGGAGAGAGGACCCAGTGAGAACAGGAATGGAGACCACATCACAATCTGTGACTCTAAGCACATCTGTTAACATTTCTGAACTTCATAATCTGTAAAACAAAGATTAAAAAATTAAACTACTCACCTGATACAATTACTGAGAGGCTCAGAGGCAATAAGATATTACAAAACCTAGCACAGTGCCTGGTACCCACAGGTGTTAATGCATGTTCTTTATTTTTCCCATTTACCAAGGACTGCACTGGGCTGAATGTGGTGGACATTTGAGTCCATGAGCTGAGAGGTCATGGAAATTCCTTCCTGCTCTGACCCAGGCTTCTCCTGCAGGGTCAAATATGGCCATTGCAGCATGTTTGTTATTTTGATTTTTCTTTATTCTGAAATAGCATTAAGACCTTTTTTGCTGATAGGCTGCAATGAGGTGCCATGTGCTGAGTCTGGGGCCTGCTATACTGGATTTCCACCAACAGGGGCCAGATTCTTTCTTCATTAATATTTTTGGCTTTTGGGACACGAGCAGGTGGATTCTTACATGGAAGGACAGATTTTGCCAGGGTGGGACATGCATGATCTGGCTGGTGGGACTGAAGACCCTGCGGGCATTGATGAAGGTAAGGATGGTCTCAAACACAAACAAAAAGTCACACAGATCCACACCATGTCAGAACCCTGGACTGGACAATTTAGCAGCCAAATTATAAAACTTAGAGTCCTGAAATGACATAATTGTTTTTATACATCCAGGCACATCCCTGAATGGGGAGAAAAATGCCAAGTAAGGGGACAACCTTCCCTGCCACTATCACCTCCCTTCATCTGCTCCAGGCCCGAGCTGCCTGGGTTGCCATGGTGATGCAGGGCTGACCTCTCACTTTTTACTCTTCCAGGAGCTAAAAAGGTAAAAATGAGCCATTTGGCCACAAATGAAAATCAACCTCCTTCAGTTAAAAGATGTTAAATTGCTTTCACTTCGTCAAATCTAATGTTCCATAGCCAAGTTCAAAAAAAAAAAAATGTCGAAGAAGAAGGAGAGGGGAAGGGAAGGGGCAAAAATGAAGAATGCAAGCAAGAGATCTCAGAAGCAAGCGGAGATGCCGGCTGGAGCAGCAGTGGCCACTGCAGCAGAGAACAGAGATGGGCATCAGTGCCAGAGACGTCAGACCAGCCTGCACCAACAGCTTTCTCAGGGCTTACAACTGGGCGCTGAGCCACTTCCATAGACTTGCCCGGCCATTGGTGCTGGCTCCAGCTCTTTTGCCCTGTTTGTCTCTTTTACTCACTTTGCAGTGGTACCTGGTGCAGCTGGATTGTTGCTAGCTTTTGCTTTTCATGTGCAGAGAAATTGGGTCAGGAAATCAAAATATTGATTGAACCTGATTGTGGTAGCTGTTCTAGAAGAGATTTTAGGGGAAGCAAATTACATTCTTTTAACATTATTCAGCCCATGATTAGGAATGTGCCCCATGCATAAGCCAGGAGAGCACATTTGTTTGCTGTGATTAATATCCCCAAATGGCTTTCTCCAGCAACCTAGGCTGCCAGGAACTTGACCACTCAGAGCCCAGCCAGCAGGACCACCCAGGCCAGGGATGCCCCCTGTCCAATTACAAGCACAGGTTGGGCAGGTGTGAAAGCAGTTCAGGGTGGCTATGGGCACCTGTCCGCCTGTTTCTGGCTTTCTGATGCATGGCAGGGAAGCTGGAGATTTGCCCTTTTTCCTCTTTCCTCTTTTTGCACTTTGTTGATAGAGGAATGGTCTCAAAGTCCATCTACCTGCACATCATGTGCAAAGACAGCCGGGGCTGCACTTTGGCTTCGAATAATTCATTGGTTTCATTTAGATGCAAGTGTCTAAGCATGTGGGCTAGAGCTGTCAAATCATCTTCCACATGTGAATTACCCTGAATTATAACTTAGGTGAGAACTACCGATTTATCATTCCCAGACTTGTTTTTAATCCTTTAACTTCTGGAGTTAAACCACTGGATAATGGTAATACTACAAAAATTAGAAGGAGTGAGAGTGGTTATGGGGAAGGCAACTAATTCTTTTTTTTTTTTCTTTTTTTTGAGACGGAGTCTCACTCTGTTACCCAGGCTGGAGTGCAGTGGTGAGATCTTGTCTCACTGCAACCTCTGCCTCCCGGGTTCACACCGTTCTCCTGCCTCAGCCTCCCAAGTAGCTGGGACTACAGGCACCCACCACCATGCCCAGCTAACTTTTTTTGTATTTTTAGTAGAGACGGGGTTTCACCATGTTAGCCAGGATGGTCTCGATCTCCTGATCTCATGATCCGCCCACTTCGGCCTCCCAAAATGCTGGGATTACAGGTGTGAGCCACAGTGCCCAGCCAAAGACATCTAATTCTTACCAGAAAGATGTCTTTACAATGTCTTGGAGTAAAAGCCTAGGTTTTTCAGGAAGTACTTTAGAAACCTCATGGGCAGGTCAGGGGTCAAACACAGAAAATTCATTAGCGATCAATTTCAATAAGTCCAACGTGAGAATAAACAAAACCAGGCTATTACGTGATAACATGGAGAGAAAAACAATGGTGCCCAGATTGACTCATTCATTCAAAATATATATATTCTTTAGTCGTATTTCTTCAAATACTGATAGTATTTGGCAAATACCTGCTAGTTTGTTTAATAATCTTAGGTCTTATTTATATCATCAGCTTCTGGTGGTCATAAGATTTGCAGAAAGAGCCTTTCTCTGTTGGATTCATAATACGTCTTGGATTCTACCTGAAATCCCTTGTCTCTGAAATGTTGGAAGAGAGTCTCTTTCATGCCCCTGCTCCGACCTGGCCACAGGCACATACACATGGTCCATATTCTCTAATGCGGTCTCAGTGGTCGGTCATCTTATTCTCAGGGCCTAACGCAAATTGCAGGCTCTGAAGACAGCATAGTTGCATCAAACTCTTTAACTGGCTGGCATTTTGAAAGTTTAAAGGGTTAATGCTCCTTAGAGAAGAAGAAAATACCACACGTGCGTTTTGATCTGAGGTTCAAAACATACACGCAGATGAAAATGGCCAGCCTCATCGCTACACACAATCCCTTTCTCTGCCTTCCAGTCCCTCTCCTTCCCTCTCCACAATCTTACAGATCTCAGTACGATTAGAGAGCCGCCGATAAGAGAATGGCCAATGGTATTCCATGGTTTCAGTGTAGCCTGAAAATTAAATCCCTATGAAAATAATATATCTCTTCTCCACTCCCCTACCCCCTCCTCCCTAGAAGCAGCTGCTTTTCACATTTAAATGTAGCAGTGGTAACAAGAGCCTCTTTTATCAGCTACTCCTATTCATAAGGCATTAAAATACATGCCGTTTCTTAATCCCTAGTGCAGCTCTAAGGGGCTTCAGCTTTGTGCTGGAATAGCACGTATCTTTTAAAAGTAGCTGATGGAAATCATCTTCCAAACCCAATCAGTCTCTTAAAAGCAGCTCTCCCCAAGCACAGAACATAAATGGAGTCCAGGACACAGTGTGTGTCCAGCCTCCCCCCTCCACCTTAAAGGGCTTGGGAAACAATGCCTAAGTTTGTTTATAAGTAGCCCAAGCGACTTGGCAAGCTGGGTCCCTCCTCTCTCTCTTCCCTCCCACCCCAGATCCCATATCCATCTTTACAGCAGCACAAGTTGCAGTGCCTCTTCTGGGAAAGGCATTGCTACTTCTCTGTGAACCAATCGGCATTTGCTGAGCAAGGTCACTTTCAGAGGCAGCTCTTTCTGGAGGCAGCTTCTACAGAAATGGTGGGCCAGGGGCTGGAGGTACGGATCAAATAGAAAATCACCTGGTTTCCTGGTTAATCCACAGGCCTCAAGAGGAGTGCATGCAGGGCTAATGAATTTCACAACCATGAGAGAGCTATTTTGTAGGCAGGTAGCTGATAGAAATGTACACAGCCATATGACACATACATACATATATATATGTGTGTGTGTATATATATGTATATGTGTGTATATATATATATAGTTTATATATAAACACAAGTATATACGTGTTTGTCCACATCAGACAGTACTAATTCCCTGCACAATCATCTAGAAATAGCATTAGATGTACTATTAACACAGAGGGAACATTTCAAACACAAACAAGAATAAGTGGCCTGAATTACGGTTAACTCCTGTGGCTATAGTTTTATTGAAATTACGTCCTAAAATTAACTTTTTCTTACATGTTAAAATTAAGGCTGGCCCTTTAAAAATAATTTCTTTTTTCAATACTCAAGCTTTCATCCCAATATATCTGTTTTCTATTTTCAGTAAATTAAGGGGTTTCTGGGCTCTGGTTTTATTACCAATAAAGAAGAGAAAAGGGTGGCAGAAATATTTGTTATATTTTGTGTTCAGCTTTATGTTTATTTTCTTTCAGTTGCTTATAGAAGAGATCTCAGGAGGAAAAAAAATCTGTCACATTCTTCTAACATTGTTTTACTCAAAGTTTTATTTTAGAAGTGTAATTTTTTTTTCTCATGGTAAGTAAGCATTGCTAGAAACGTTTTGGAATTTTAAGTTCCTCTGGCACATATCTGTTTTTCAATTGCTGTGAATCTTTTTTTTTTTTCCTAATTCTCTCTCTCTTCTTGATTTGAAGCTGAAGTGCTGATGAATGTTCTTTGCCTTGTACAATAGATTTCTTTTTACTTATAAAATGCCACAAAGTTATAAATTAGGAGGACTATCTACATGATAAGATTTTCTCTCTCCCTCATGTGGCAGCTAAATGTTGAAGGAGGCTGATAGGAACAGAAATAACATGTTCAAGAGAGAAATAATCTGAATAAATATATACCTTCATTTCATCTCTTTTGAGGAAAGTGTCCATCTTACCAAAGTTGTAAGGTTTTTAATAAAAGCAGAAAAATCTTCAGGTAATTATAAACGCCCTTTAATACTATTAAAGGAAAACTTAATTCCAATCATTGAGATTTATTAAAAATCTTACTCTCTGAGGCAGTGACAATTATCTCTGAATCATGGAAGCTGACTGCCCTCTTCTGGTTATAAACAGAAATAGGAACAGCCTGAAAGAATTTGGGGACTTAGAGAAGACGTTGATTATTCTATCACTGACAATAAGCTTATGTCTAGGAAATCTACAATAATAAGGAAATGTCCATATTCATATTAGAATCTGTGCCTGATAAGAATTAGAAACTGAATGATCTAACTTCCTCATGGCCCAGAATGCAATGCTTCCTAATTGTTTTTTGACAGCAGTTCTGACTTTTGTACTATTTTATTTTATGTTTGGAGCCCTCAAGTCAGACCCAGGTGTTCAACTAAAGCTAAAGCGAAGAACAGTAATTACTTTAAAATGTCCACAACTTTTTGAAAAACTGATATTAAGGCCAGCCAAGCATTCATAAATATTGCATTCGGGTTGGAGGAGAAATACACTTTTATCAAAAGCTCAAAAAGTAGTTTGTCAATAATTAACTAGACCATATTTTAGAGATTAAAAGATAACACAAAACTTTTCTCAAATAAAATTAAACATAATGAAAGTAACTATTATGTAATGCCATAATTACATGGAATCTCACTGGTTACTTGATAGAATGATCAATTGAATAGTCTTAGATCCATCCATTTTCTCCCTTAATCTGTATTAGGTGACATGATTTTCCATATTCATACCATAATTAAAAACCTTTGAATTTCTTTCTTTTTTCCATTTTACCTCTGAAAAATGGTATAACTAATTCAGGATGATTGATAATTCTAGATAGAGGATCATTAAATGCCAACAGAAAAAAAAATTTACGTTCAATTATAATTGTGATACTACGTCAAACAGATAGAGGAAATCCTAATTCTGAGCTCTATTAAAATGCACTTATTTCAATTTCCAGTTGCTATGTATGTCCTATTAGCAGCCTGACATTTTGAGTAGTACACTAATTCATATGAATTGGGTTTTAAATGAAAGCTTTCAAGTCAACCTTTATGGAACACTGAATGTGCGATAAGCCCAGAATCAGCAAGAGAATGAGGTGATACTTTTCCGCCAAGTGAGCTTCTTGTATGAAGGCGCAAAACCCAAATGCTCCAAATTATAAAATGCTTTAATTTCAAGGACCTCACCCATAAGTAAAGCACACGTTGATTTTTCTCTAGAGACCTATTAAGTAGTTAGAAGCAGATAAAATTCTAGTCTGCAATTAGAAAATTAAAGGTCAGAGGTTAAGTGTGTGTCTTGCCAGGTAGGTCTCAGATGGATCTCCACCTGTCAGGTGTCAGGGTTGAAAACACATTTCAAAAGATCACACAAAGTGGGCTAAGAATACAGATAACTGGGCAAAGCTTACACCAGGCCAAGCATAGCAGAAGAGAAAAGCAAGTCCCTCCCCGCGTGCCCCCCACCCCCCACGGTTTTCTAGGTGTTGCCTAGAGAAGCTGTAGGACTTGCAGTGGGATTCTGTGTTCCAGTGACCATCCCACCCTCCACAACCCTGCCCTCCACCTTGCCTCATAGAGGTCTCCTTTTTTTTTTTCCTGTGAGACTGAGTCTTGCTCTGTCACCCAGGCTGGAATGCAATGGTGTCATCTCGGCTTACTGCAACCTCCGCCTCCTGCCTCAGTCTCCTGAGTAGCTGGGATTACAGGCGCCCACCACCATGCTCAGCTAATTGTTGTTGTTGTTGTTGTTGTTTTAGTAGAGACAGGATTTCATCACCTTGCCCAGGCTGGTCTCAAACTCCTGACTTCAGGTGATCTGCCCGCCTTGGCCTCCCAAAGTGTTGGGATTACGGGTGTGAGCCACCTGGTGCTCAGCCCATGTAGGTCTCTTTTGACAGGGCAAGGGTAAGAAGAGCCTTGAGGATGATGGGGTGGGCTGGTCATCCCCAGGCATTAGGCTCCTAGGAGCCTGCACTTTGCAGTTGTCAGAGAATGCTGGCTGTGCACACCTGGAGAACTCAGGTAGTAGGGTATTGCAGTCGCCTGTGTGAGGAAGAGCCCTTTCCTGCTAAGAGTAAGAGCTACTGCTTCTAGCTAGCTTGTTGTCCAGGCAACCCAGAATGGGCCCCCAAGGTCACATTTGGCCAATCCTGCTCAGGCACCTGATTGCATTGATAGAAGAGCATTGCACTGAGGGTCAACTTCTTACAGAGCTCTCCCGTTTTGTGATCACAGTAGAATTATTTCTCCTTTACCTCAGTTTACTCATGTATAAAACAAGGAACTTGGATCCCAAGCCTCCTAAGGCAACTTTTTGTTTCCAAACACATACACTATTATTAAATTATGTGTCGTTTTCATAAAACTATAACATTAAGTGAGATACCAACCATCTTCATGAGCAAAGGATACCAATTAATGGTGTGACAAAAATATAAAGAGTCATGAAAAGTTTTACATCAATTTTTCCCCTTCAGGTACTCAATAGTACAAAGCAAATGCAAACTGTTACCTTTTATGACTTGCTCACTTATGTAATAAATCTGGCATGACCTGAAACTCAGTCTCTCTCTCTCTCAAGTTAATGAGGTCACTGGTTTCTATTCAGAAATTCTCTGTTGTCCAGGATGAGGAAAGTAAACTCATTGTGGTCCAGGCTTCAGGGAAGATTCACAGAGACATACGGCATCTTTAGGTATAATGGTCGTGAGGCATCAGGGATGCTTGGTCCTGTGATCTGGGGAAGATGCTGGGATGGAATTGATGCTGAATCTTTTGGAAGGATTCCTGTCAGGTATAGTTTTCTCCCATTCTGCTGGTCAAAGAGTTGTGACAATAGAAGCTGCAGGCTCAGCTGTTCTCTGTCTTGTGCCAATGAAAACTCCCAGAGCAATGACAGCTGTAGGGAAATGTGGCCAGAGCTAGGGAAGAGAGAAACCAGGGAATCAATAAAGATAAAGGATAATCTAAAAGCAGAGTCGTGCCTCCCTTCATGCCGAAACAAAACGTAGATTACCATTTAACATACATGCCCTGACTCACCTGAATTCCTGTAACTTCTCAGGGCAGATATTTTTCTCTGCTTTGTTCATTTCTGTGCCCTCAGCACCCAGTATAGTACTTGGCACCAAGTTGGAGCATGGTACTTATTTTTAGTAGTGAAGCAGGTGGTAGTGGTGGAAGTGGTAGAGGAAGGGAAAGAGGTAGAGGAGGACTTGGTGGGGATAGAGGGAGAGGAGGTCGTGGTGGAGATGGAGGTAGAGGTGGTGGTGGTGGAGATAGAGATGGAGGTGAAGGAGGTGGTGGTGGTAGGGGTGAAGGTGGTAGTGGTGGTGGATGTGGTAAATGTGGTAAAGGTGGTAGAGGTGAAGATGGAGGAGGAGGTAGTGGTGGTGGTGGTGGTAATGGTAAAGGTGGTGGTGGAGGTGGAGATGGTAGAGATGGAGGGTGTAGCGATTGTGAAAGTGGAGATGGTACTGGTGGTCGTGATGATACTGGAGGTGGAGGAGTTGGAGAGGGTGATGGAGGTGGAGGTGATTGTGAAGCTGGAGGTGAAAGTGGAGGTGGAGGCAGAGGTGGTGGTGGTGGTGGTAGTTGAAGTGGAGATGGTGGTGGTAGTGGAGATGGAGGTGATGGTGGAGGTGGAGGTGGATATGCTGAGGACTTCCTTAGATTAAGTTGTTTTTTACAGGAGTGTGGTGGCCTGGGTAAAAACAGAAATACAGTTAGAGATTGGAGAGAGAAAGAAAGAGCTCCCATGAGGCAGTTTAAGTCCCTGCTTCCAGCTGGGTCTGTAGACAGAGGATTCCTTAGATTTGTAAGCCATGAGCCAACACAGCCCCATTGTCTTTTAATGAGAATGTAAACATTCAAAAGTACATTGTCCACTTCAGAAACATCGGGTCCCTCATCTCCTCATGCCTATCAAGCTAGGTCTGGCCCTACTTGAACTCAGCCATCACCTACAGATTGTCACTGCCAGGTCACGTCACTGCTAGGTCCAGATCCCCTCTGGAGGCTGTATGGGAGAGGTCTAGTAATCACATCTAATTTACCCAAGTCCATCCTTAAAGCATTCTGGTGGCTCCCAGGAGCTACGAGCCGAAATGCTCAATACCTTTATACGAGCTGCCACACTCTCTACCTTTCCCTCCCTGCCAGTATCTCCGACCTGGTCCCCCTTCGGGACCTAATCCACCCTGTCCTCTTTGTTCACTTATAAATCCACCAAAGCCTTTTACATTTCCCACTTACTTTGTTTTTTCTTTATCCTGTACTTCTTTCTCTTGCTGAAAATGTCTTGTTTATTCTCTGAAACCCCTTCAAGACTCCTTTGAACACGTCCTTCAAATTCCACCCTTTGAGAAACGGTTTTCCTCTCACTCCTTCTGGGGTCTTTCACTCTGGCACCTTGTCCTTGTTTGGCTCGTCCAGACAGAGTTCAGTGCCCCTACTCAGTGTACCCTGTACCCTGGGTGTCTGGTGCATAGCTCTGCTCCAGTACGCATCCTTCCATGGACTCACACTCGCATGCCATGTGGCACTCCACAGATACCGTGTCCCACGTGGGACTCCGCCACCGATTGTGTACTCTTTGGGAACAGAGAGGACACAGGTACCTCACATAGAAAGGCCATGGCTTAAAGGATGATCCTCTTTCTTTTCCATCTAAAGCTTTGTCACAATGATGAGCTGTGTATGATGGGAAGTTTATACACTATCTGGTATGATGGGAAGTTTGGAGAAAAATAAGTTAATATTAGGAAAGCATGTGAGAACTGCTTCTCTGATCAGAGAATGCAGCTGTGTGCCCTGGAAAGAAACAAAAGTCCACTCAGTAGCTAAGAGCAAGGAGAGACACATAGAGGCTTCCATTTTCAACACAGGGTCAGGGAGGGCACTTAGGGCTTACACTCTGATTTCAGGGTATGGAAGAGGGCTGAGGCTGCTATGAAACTTGTCGGAAAATTCATTTGCTCAGCAAGAATACGCTTGTTGTTTAGATGGCATTTGCTTTGCATGCTTGAGGGGAGTGGAGGGTTCTAATGTGTCCCCTGTAGCTACATGCTTTGGTGCCTCCCATAGAAAATACGTAGAAATAAGCAGAGAGGTTCTAAGTATGCATCTTTTTAAGAAGAACTAGACATTTGCCATAGAAGACACTCATTCTGGTTTAATTTTCTGGGTACGTGGGTTTGCAAGAATCATTTGGAAGGAGAGGAACACCAAGAATACATGAGATGGCTCTTTGATTGCCTCAGTTCCCAAGGCTATCAAATGACAGCTGTGAACTCAAGGATCACTAAGAAATGGTACTTTGGAGTAAGAACTATCACAAAGGCATTTAAGGGCATCCAGGAAGGCCTCTGCTGTGTGTGTCAATAGACACAATAATAGAACTTCAAGTTTTAAAAAAGGGAGAGAAAACAGCGGACCTAGATGTCTATAAGGGACCAGATAATAAGGGGCAGGAAATAAGTGCCCTGTGTTCGATTATACCACACAGCAGGGACAGAAACCCTTTTCAAGATGATAAGTGACTTTTTATTTCCCTGAAGCCTTGAGCTTAACAAGGTGGTGTAAGCTATGAGAGTGAGGGGAGGAATCAACACAGAGTTCTTGGTAAAGACAACTCGGGCTGAAGGTTAGGGTGGAAACAGGGAAGACGGCATGCTGAGAATGAAGTCTTCAGGCAAGTGGATGTGAGTTGTGATAGGGATTTCATGGCTGTTCTTTTTCTCTCTCTCTCTCCATTTTCTTCATTGGGATTACTCCCTTGGTATCAGAAATGAAGTAGTCACTCCATAAATGTTATCCTGTATTATTGTTACTAAAGCTACTTTAATTAAGAAAATGGGGGCAAGTAAAGCAAGTAATAAAATTTAGAGTATACAAAATGCTAGAAAAATTGAAGACAAAAGATCACCTTTCTAATGGGCTACATGTGTAAAGAGAAATAAGAGAGGTACACAGAGGGTCACAAAGAGAGTTGGGAAAAGTGGGAAAGACCCAGCAATGCCAAAGACCAAGGGCTCATCCACCAAGGAAGATTTTTAAATGTAAGGGGAGTTTTTCCACGTGGCCAAAACACTGGTAGTAACATTCATCTTTCAATATCATTGCAGCAGTTGGGAAAAATGAACACTGACAATGAACTGTCATAAGAATTACGTACAAAATCTTTTCTATGGGAAATTATAGTTATCAAGGACTCGCGGGATTCACAAAGAAGGTAGCCAGAGAAACTTCAATAAGAGGAAAATTATGCTTACTTATATCATTCTTTTAAGGTGTCATTTGAACAATTTTAATCGAATATGAAGTTTCAAAAGAATGGTTCTGTTGGTGAACAGGAACAGAGGGCATGCAAAATACTGTGATTTGTCCTAGTCCAGAACATTTTCCTAAGCAAAATCCTGAGGAACTACAAACCCTATATGAAATGCTTCACAGAGAAAGTTGTATGGAAGCAACAGTGCATGGGTACATGGGTGCTAGCATCTGTTCTTTCATCTTTCATTAAACAATTTTTAGGGCCCAACTCTGTTTCAGATCATATAACTGGGCTCAGTAGGGAGTGTTGAATCACATATTATCTCTGCTGGTCTGCAAACTCTGAAAGGAAATTTGTTAATTCCTAGATAAGAGTTCTGATTGTTGGAGAATGATCACCATTTGTTAGAACTGTTTGCTTGGGTTTCTACAACAACCCATGAAAGGTCAGCTAAGCTAACCTGTCCTTCATGGCCCCTCTCATGGAGGCAGGGTCCAGACCCTGCCACATACTATCTCCTGGTTTCCAGGAAGAAAGCCTAGTATTAATGCTGTAAGCTAGTTTCTCTTTGTTTCCATATGTTTTCCTAGGGGCTCTCTCATCACAACATGTTATACAACCCATATCAACATCATGTCCCATTTGGTCAAAAGGCATTTCCAATCCAGTGCTTCCTAACCTCTTTTAGGGGAAGTATTACATGCAAGTTAACATTACCATGCCCTGACAGATCAAATGAGGAGAGCCAGCCAGAAAGCTTTGAAAGTTCATGACAAACCAGGTCATTTTCTATTATATTTACATTTCCGTAATAGGGTCCTTTAAGGACTCCTCTTAAAGAGGGTTTACATATCCCGAGTCAGCCTTTCTCTTGAACTCCACTCCAATCATATCACGATTATTGTGGGCATGATTCAGTGAACTGTGCTCAGTTACTTACAGCAGGGTAGCAGGTAGTATGGGGGGTTGGGGCAGGGGTAGGGAACACCAAAGCTAAAACTAGACCTACCAGGAGGACAGGACAGGAGCTGAGAGGTGCAGAATATCATGTCCTACCATAAAGGCTGGTAGATCCCTAGGGAGGGAACCAAAAATGAAGGTTAGGCAAGTAGGCAATTGACCCCAGGCAGGTCTATCAATGGACAGAAAGCCCTGAGCCAGTCAGTTTGGATTCCAGAGCCAGACTATGGAATTTGAGAGAAATAGTAGAAAAACCAAAGACAGGGAGAAAAGTATTGAAATAATTCAAGCAGTTTAAATATCCAGTTTAAAAATGGATATTAGGAAGTAGATATATCAGCGGATTCAGCCTTAAAAATGAACTTTTTCTATCACAGGAAGCAGAACTCATAACAGGGGAGGAGTGAGACAGGATCACGTGTGCCCAGGAACCAATAAGAAACGTTATTGTCCCAAGTAGACCATCAGCTTCTGGGAGAGGGCCAGGCATAATGGCTCATGTCTGTAATCCCAGCAGTTTGGGAGCCCGAGGTGGGCTGAACACCTGAGGCAGGAGTTCAAGACCAGCCTGGCTAATATGGCGAAACCCTGTCTCTACTAAAAATACAAAAATTGACCAGTCCTGGTGGTGGGTGCCTGCAGTCTCAGCTGCTTGGGAGGCTAAGGCAGGAGAATCGCTTGAGCCAGGGAGGTAGAGGTTGCACTCCAGCCTGGGCAACAGAGTGAGACTCTGCCTCAAAAAAAAAAAAAAAAAAAGTTCTTAGAGAGGAGGGCTGAGAGCCTGGGATGACAGAGGGAGCCACTGGTCAAGGAAAGGCACTGTCAGGACAGAATTATGTGACAGACAGCTCAGAACATGAGGTCCAGCCGTGGAGAAGCGCATGGACACATCATGTTGTGTATCACTGCTACAGGTATGGAATCACTGCTACAGGTGAGGAATCACCTGAGAACTAGGTACAAGTGACAATTGTACTGCCATGGAGAGCTATGGGCAGAGTTGGAGAAATTCTGCAGAATCAACTCTCCCTGGATTTACCCCATGCTCTGCCCAAGTTATCCCTAACCCTTCTGCCAGCTACCAAGTGCACTCTCTTCTTAAAGAATCAAAATTCGGCCAGGTGTGGTGGCTCACACCTGTAATCACAGCACTTTGGGAGGCCAAGGCAGATGGATCACAAGATCAGGAGTTCGAGACCAGCCTGAGCAATATGGTGAAACCCCATCTCTACTAAAAAAAAAAAAAAAAAAAAAACCAGGCGGGGGGGCGAGTATCTGTAGTCCCACCTACTCAGGAGGCTAAGGCAGGAGAATTTCTTGAACCGGGGAGGCAGAGGTTGAGGTGAGCCAAGATCTTGCTGCTGCATTCTAGGCTGATGACAGAGTGAGACTCCATCTCAAGAAAAAAAAAAAAAAAGTCACAATTCTTCTTAGCCCCTGGCTCCCTATTGAGTCAACATTGGGTGCAAACATCTTTCACTATGAAAGGTTTAAAAAATATCTACTACAGTCAGTGTATCATTTTTCATCACTGAACCAATGTTCAACTCTCTTATAGATTGTTATTGCTTTTTTTTTGAATTTTGGTCAAGCACAGATCCTTCATGCGGGAAACATTTATTGAGTTCTATTATACACTGCCCTAACTGCCAGGGAATCCTGGTGAACAAGGCATGCTCCCTGCCTTTATAGAGCTTCCAGTTTAGAGCAATGGGCAAAAAGAAATTAACAGGTAGTTTCAGTTCAGTGTGACGGTATGTAAGCGAAACCTCCATCAAGAGACTTGCTCAGGGATAGCTTTCCAGAAGGATCAGGTACAAACTGAGAGCTCTGCACAAGCTGAAGCCTTTAATGTGGGAGGGCCAGGTGGTCCCTGGAGCAGAGAGCTACTTGAAAAATGGATTTTCAATTCTTTCAATACCACAATATTTAATAGGAAATTATCACAGGAATAATATGATGTACAAGGCTCATGTTACCTGATCTATATAAAATGAAAATATGATTAATGTTCCGATATTTGTCACTACTATGAACAATGCTCTTGGAAGAAGATATATAAGAGCCTGTGATTACTTAGGCTGTCTAAGAAGGTGATCCCAAGGAGCCCCAGTTAGACATAAAATTTTACTGTACTCATAAAACCTATGTCAAACTTACTGCAGTTGAGTGGTGAGAGGATTGGATCCGAAGTTAAGATGCTCCATTTCCCTGTCCTTATTTTGCCACTACACATCTCCGTACCATTGGCAAATCCTTCCTGTGGCTTTCATTTCCTTATTTCTAAAATAAAAAGATCAAACTAGGCTTCCTTCTAGTTGTAAGGAGCTGTGAATCCTACCCAAAAATTGTTTTAAGAATGGTGCCATAATCATTTACTATGATGCTATGAGAAAGATGACTTTGAACATAATGTTCTTTTTGAGACATCCAGTTCAAGACAATAGCTAGACTGCAATAAAAATAAATAAATAAATAAACTCCAGTCAAATATGTATGCTTAGTACCTGGCTAAATGTGCTTAAAGCTATTTGTTTCTTTACACCAAAAATAATAATAATAATAATAAAGACCAAACTTATACAAGGCATGTTGGTGTCATATGTTGTTTAGTTCACCTGTCACTTCATAGGTGAAACAGACACATGTGTCAAGAAGGAAGCTCTCCAGACTGCCTAGAGAAACAGGAATGAAAGGTCCTTCTGGCCAAAAACAATCTCTCCCACTGCCTCACTGTAGGCCCTGAAATTCCCACCATGTTTTCTCAAAGGCTAATATTAAATCCCAATTCCTTATCTTTCTTAATGCTCTAGCCTCACAGGATGGTGAGGACTGATTAAAATAATTTTTGGAAATGTCACCAACATGCAAGTACACATCAGTTCTGTCTTCCCTTGTGTTCCTGACTATTTAGCACTACCATGACCAGGCCTCTCCCTTGCTCTCTCTCCACTGAGACAGGTAGATGCTACGTTGTCTCTAAGCCCTTACTGGTGCTATTTCCTCCACTTGGAATGTTCCCCTCTCTTCCCCGGAATCATCTAAATCTAGCTTGTGCCAGCCAAAGTTCTCAATTGAAAGCAATAAAAGACTATTTGTGGTATTGAACTAAAAGAGAAAAGTTACCTGGAACTTTCAGAACAATGAAGGGCTTGAGAACTAGGCATGGAAAAAGGGATGGAACCAACGCACCTCCAGAGGTCCCAGCGACCAAGCCTTACACTGAGGGCCATGCTGTAGGAACCGTCTGGTTTGCATACCACCACCACAGATGCAGCCCATCTGATCGCCAGTTGGTCCCTGTATATGAGCAGTAACTTCACAGTCAGAATCCACAGACCATGCACCTAATTGGTACAACTTAAATCAAGGGTAGACCCCTGGCTGCAACCAGCCAAAGTGAGGCGAGGGAAGATCCTTGGCTCTAGCAGTGGGAGGTAGCAATGGGGGGGGGGGTGTCCAGAATTGGCTTTCCAACAAGAGTATGCTCAGTGAGGAAAGCTACTGAGGCAGTATCATGGAGCCCATGACAAGGGGCATTGGATGCTAAAAAGCCCCCAAGCTACCAGTGTCCTCCATAAAGTCCATTTGCCTGGACTCTGCCCAAGGCCTCTCTCCTATGCAAGGGCCCCCCAGCTGGCCGTCCTTGGCCTGAGGGTCCCTCCTTTGAGCTCCTTCTGGGTATCTCTACCACACAGTTCAGGAAAAGCATCACACTACCTTCAACATGCTGTTTGACTGTTTGGTGACTTCTGGAATTGCTTCTAACTGGGCTGCTGACTCTGTCTCCACCCAGTATCATCACACAGGCTCCACACGCCAGGTTTCTCAAGAGGCTCCTGTTAGATAAAGAAAAGGGTGAACTCAGGATTAAACCTGAAGTAATAAAGGAAATTGATGATCAACAGGCTGTGACTGGGCATCACAGTGAGCCCTGGGGAGCCACGTGGTACCAAAAGTTGCAAACTCTTTGCGAAAAGGAATCATAGCTTGAGAGTGTTTTTCTGTCAGTGAATCTTTACGCTGCTTCTATGGAAAGACCTGAGCCTTAATGTCTGGGCCCTGTTAGAAATCTTGGAAATTATAACCAAGTGAATTCTGTATCAGGCTAAGCACAAGTTATGCAATTTTGTTTGGAAGCACACATTTGATAAAGTACAAGTATGTACCTTTCTTTGATTAATAAACATTAATATAACCCAGAAAAGACAGCATTCTATGACAAAATGAAGATTTATTTCAAGCCAAAGCCAGTATGTTGATAAAATTCTCAACCAAATGATTGTTTACTTTAGCATTACATGGCATTAACTTCTTAGCACTAAACCACACTATAAAATACTTTAAGATTTTTTAAAATATTGTGATTGTACACTTACAAAACTGAAATGACTGTACTTAATGTTGTTCAGATCAAAAGAATCCTGAAGATCTACCCCCTACTGTCTTTTATAATTAGCTCCTAAAAATATATCTGTATAAAAGTTAAGAAACAGATTTATATGTCTAAAGGTTGTTCAATTCTAACAGCTCTTACTATGTTTTAAGGTTAATTTAAATGGCTGGGTGCGCTGGCTCACACCTGTAATCCCAGCACTTTGGGAGACCAAAGTGGGCGGATCACAAGGTCAGGAGATAGAAACCATCCTGGCCAACATAGTGAAACCCTGTCTTTACGAAAAATACAAAAAAAAATTATCCGGGCATGGTGGTGGGCACCTGTAGTCCCAGCTACTCGGGAGACTGACGCAGGAGAATGGCGTGAAGCCAGGAGGTGGAGCTTGCCGTGAGCCAGGATGGCACCACTGCACTCCAGCCTGGGTGACAGAGCGAGACTCTGTCTCAAAAAAAAAAACATTTAATTTAAATTATACTAATTTAAACCCTATAAAATATGTAAATATATTTTTTGAGTATGTATCCATGATTGCTTTAAATTCTAAAATAGTTTGACATTTATTTAGGTAGTAAAAATTCATTTTCAAAAGCAATTTTTACACCAAATTGTAAGTTTTCAAAAAATTTAATTGAAACAATATTTAGTGTTTTGTGGCACTGGTTTTATTTTTGTAAAAGAAGTCTGATTTTTAAATCATTTTTCCCAATATTTATTCTAATTTGTTATTGCTGGCATGTAGGCATTATTCAAATTTTGTGCATGCATCTCTTTAAAAATCAGGCACTTTCACACGTAAATCATTGACACCCTAAGCCACATTCTCTATATTTATTTTGACTTTCAGACATAACCTTATTAACATACACTTCTCCTTGCCAACTAACAGTTAACTAATAGTCTCAGCAACATTGTCATCAATAAAGCTAAAACAATATTTATGCAATTAATTAAATATATTATTGCATTTTTTTGCAAACTATGTTGTAAAGTGAGTAGAATTCAAAAAAAGCACATGTTAATACTGGTAGTCATACAAGTGAAGTAAACATCAGAACTAAGAATAATGAAAAAAAACTATGGTTTATCCATACAATGGAATACTGTTCAGGCATTAAAATCATATCTAAGAATATCTACTCACTGAAAATATTCACGACACTTTTTTAAGAAAAAAAAAAGAACAAAACCACTTACACATATGACCTTGATTTTGGACTCCAGTCATCTTTTTCTCTTCTTAAAGGCACCTTTCCTGTCACCCTCTCAATAGCTATCCAGATATAGAAACTGTCTATATGTGGGTCCCTCATCTCAGCAGCAGGAACAATGTTATAACTGAAAAGGAATAGAAAGGAACTTGTGCAAAGACACATTTTGATTCAATTTTACCTAGAAATGGCCTTTAAAGAAGAATGCAATAATAATAATAGCAACAGTAGCAATAGTAATAGTAATAATGACAACTAGCTATATTGCTAAAATAATGTGGATGCAAAAGTTTACTTTTCACTAAAGGCATCACAGAAAAAAAAGAAGCGTACAAAACCATCTAGAAGAGGTAAGATTAATCACCTATTAACTACAAAGCTACAAAGGTTATTTGGAAACCAAGGGCCCACAAAATTGGAATCAGAGGCATGCTTTGACCTTGAAATCAGAACAAAAGAAGGATGGCTGGGGAGACTGACCAAAAAATATTGGGCTGGATCTCAAAGGTGGAAACTGTCAAAGGCTGATCAGAGCAGGTGGAAGAAATGGAGCCAGAGGAGGGCTAAAAGTGAATTCCTGAAGATCTACACTTTTTAATCTCAAATGTTATATCTTAAAGTTACATATAATCTCTGTTGGCAAATTAGAAATTCATTTATCAGTTATCTGTTCAATACAGGCACATTTTTGACAGCTGCTGTGCAGATAATGACACACTATTTAGCAAACTTAGTGGAATCTTTACTTTTAATTTTCTAGCAGTTCTTAACTCTGCTTACAGTCATGTACCACTTAATGATGGGGATACATTCTATAAAACATGTTCTTAAGTGATTTCATCCTTTTGGGAACATCATAGAGTGTGCTTACACAAGCCCGGATGTATAGCCTACTGTACACCTTGGCTGTAAGTTGTAGTCTATTGCTCCTAAGCTACAAACCTGTACAGAGTATTGTTTTATTTAATATTGTAGGCAATCATAAATAATGTTAGCTACTAGTATATATACACATATCTAAACATAGAAAAGGCACTGTGAAAATACAGTTTAAAAGATAAACAATAGTCCACCTGTCTAGGGCACTTACCATGAATGGGGCTTTTGGGACTGGAAGCTTCTCTGCGTGAGCCAGTGAGTGGTGAGTGAGTGTGAAGGCTGAGGACATTGCTGTATAGACTTTATAAATACTGTACTCTTGGGCTGCACTATATTTGCAAAAATATTTTCTTCTTCTATAATCAATTAATCCTAGCTCACTGTAACTTTTTTCCTTTATAAACTTTTTAATTTTTTAACTTTCTGACTCTTCTGAAATAACATTTAGATTAATACATAGCTGTGCAAATTTTGTTAGACTTTTAGCCTATAAGCTTTTTCCTGTTAGTATTTTTTTTTTTTTACTGTTTAAAACTTTTTTATTAAAAACTCAGACAGAAAATATACAGATTTGCAGATAACTCTCGGCCTACGCAGGGTCAGGATCATCAACCTCACTGTTTTCCACCTGACATTTTGTCTCACAGGAAGGTCTTTCAGAGCAATAACACACATAAAACTATCTCTTATGATACTGACTTCTTCTGGAATATAGCCTGAAGTACCTGCCTGAAGCTCTTGTACAGTTAATTTTTTTTAATAAGTAGAAGGTATACACTCTAAAATGATAAAAAGTATAGTAAATACATAAACTAGTAGTAGAGTCTTTTATTATAATTATCAAGAACAGCTTGATAAATAATGTTTATCAAATTTTATAAAACATTATATCAAAATTTATATCAAACATTATAAAATAATGTTTCTCAAATAACATTATTTAGTTCAATGTCATTTTGTTATAACATTGATGAGAAATTAAATCTATTCCTAGCCAGGGCCACTGTCTGTGTGGAGTTTGCAACCTCTCCGCATGTCTGCCTGAGTGTTCTCTGGGTACTTGGGTTTCCTTCTACATCCCAAAGACATATACGTTAGGTCTACATGGTCTCAGTGTGAGGGAGCATGGTGTGAGTATGCACTGTGACAGGATGGCCTCCTGTCAGAGCTGATCCGGTCTTGTGCCTTGAGTGGCCAGGACAGGCTCCAGCCACCTGAGCCCCTGAACTGAAAGAAGCAGGTTACTAGGTTGTTTGCATGCATTACTTCATTTAATCCTATCTCCATCTCAATTTCAGTCCCTCTCCCAGGGTCTGAGAGTTCCCAGAGGGAAACCTCACAGGAGCTCACAAACAGGCCTGCCATCTACATTCACATGGTCTGAGCTGTTCATTTATTTTTTTTGCGTGGGCACTCATGTGTCACCATTCATTACCCAAGCTGCTGCATGAAAGAGCATCACCCTGCTTCTGCTAATGGTGACACCCAGAGAACTGAGCCCAATATTTGTGCTGAGAACTGGGCACTCCCAATGCTGACAGTCCTGGAGGTGGCAGATTCAGGTCAGGTTTGAGGCAGGGGTGGTGGTGTGTTTGACTCCCTTGCCAACCCTGTCCCATATTTGCTACCGGGCCTGATGTAACTCCACTAGAACAGAGTCTTAAAGTATCACCCAGGAAAACAGCTGCCAGCTTCTCTCCCTACTTTTAAGCCAAAGGGTCCCAAATGCAGTGGAGGAGAGGAGGGAAGACCATGCCCCTGTCACCCCTTGCTGCCCCCGCCACTCTTTGCTGCCCTCCCCACTGGTTTCTCCAGAAGCAGCTGTCTGACTTCGGGATGATCCTGACTCTTCCATAGAAAATCCTCTGACATTTTTTTTTTTTTTTAGATGAAATCTCACTCTGGCACCAGGCTTCAGTGCAGTGGTGCAATGTCAGCTCACTGCAACCTCCACCTCCTGGGTTCAAGAGATTGCCCCGCCTCAGCCTCCCAAGTAGCTGGGACTACAAGTGCACACCACCACACCCAACTAATTTTTGTATTTTTAGTAGAAACCGGGTTTCATTCTGTTGACCAGGATGGTCTTGATCTCTTGACCTTGTGGTCCGCCCACCATGGCCTCCCAAAGTGCTGGGATTACAGGTGTGAGCCACCACATCCAGTCTCTGACATTTTTTCTTAAAGCCCTTCATCTTGGGAAAGGAGTTGGCTTTGTGTTGTATAACTCATCTCTCCTTCCCTCTGAGGGACCTCACCTGCTCAATCCTATTCTCCTGGCACAATCTCACCATAAGTGGCTGTTTCCCTGTCTCTCATCGCTTCCAGGAACATCTCTAGTTTGGCCTCCAAAGCAGTGTGCTCATCCTTTCTGGTCCTTGGGTGTAAACCTTCATGGTAAATGATTTTCTTGCTCTCTCCCTGGTCTGCTAGGACTTGCTGCTAGGAATCACCCTGGCTTCTTGATTTTACCTTCACCAAGATGGAGACTTTATCTTTCATTGATCTATGCCTGGTGGATACCCAGCAATGCTCTCAACTGTCATCTCCTGACACATCCTATCTTCAAAGGGTCCCAGTCCAAGTCAAATCTCTGAGGCTTCAGTTACCCAGGAGGGAGGTGGCAGCAACTATATTCCCTCTATGTGCAAGTCAGCTGATGTCTGTTTCGTGGTGACACATGAGCCAGAATCTTGGCCAGCCAGTGAAATGCTTTGGAGGGGTAGGAGGGCCATGTACAAGTGAGCTTTCATTAAGGGAAAGTACATAACCTATAAACAGTATATCGAGAATATTATTTTAGTTTATGGAAGGGAGCCTGCATCCATTCATCTAACGCATAAGCATCTCTGCTCTAACAGTATCAGGTATCATGCTAAGTGCCATGGCTATTAATATGCATTAGGTGTGGCTCCCGACCTCAAGACCCTGAGCATTTAGTTACAAGACAGCATCTCATAAGAGACCTTCAACACTGTGCCAAATAGCAACTGTGTGGTCTGCATTAAAGCTTTTGATTGATACTTAAAATCTCCAAGTGTGTGTGACGCTCAGCACAAACTGAATATAAAAGGCAAAGTCCCTAAGATGAAGCTTACATGATTAAAACCCAATTGGACTATGTAAAACATGTTTTGACCATTGATTTCTGGCCAAATTTTCAAACAAAAAACATCATGAACTGGGAACTCAGAAGACACCCACTAGGAAGTGAGTTGAGTATTGCTTACTTCATCAAAGTTAAATGTGCTTTCGTTGAGAATAATTCCCATTCAAATGGATGACCTAGACAAACTAGTTTAAACTGCTACAAATGAAAATGCAAATAAAACATCTGCTTGTAACTGATTTTTACTCATTATTTTAACTTCAGAAGAGAAAAGGTGAGGGAGTTTGGGGAATCATTTGAATGCCAATGGCTTTGATCATGCATGCTGTTAGGATTCCATGAGCCAATGGACTGCGCTTTGAAGAAGTAAAATCCCTCCAAGCCTTAAGGCAAGTAGAAAACAAACAAGATGACAAGCTCAAGAGACTGGACACTCCAGGTAGAAGTGTCTAGAAAACAAATGAGAAATTGGGGAGAAATAATATATTGCAGCAGAAGGAGCATGGAATGTGAGACATAATTCAGTGCAGGAGAGAGACTCAAGGAGGAAAAGCCTCATTCTTGTCGAATATATCTTCTTTAGAGACCCAGAAGTCATGTTGAAATAAGTGAGTCAATGCAAGAAAGCCCCTTTGATTTGGAGATGCTTGACAGGTACAAGAAGCCAAGGAAATATGGGAGGATGCTGCAACCTCACCGTAAGCACACAGAAAGAGCGCGATGCAGCTCAGACAAGGTGGGTCATGGAACAGTACCACTCTTAACTCTTGGTCTTTGTGGCCCAGGTTTCCAAATTTTGTCAAGTAACATTTGACAGATTGGGGCAACGTATTGATGACTGTTGTCCCTGGAACTGGCAGCTTAGTCCAGTGAAGTCATTTCACCAAAATAAGATGAGATGGAGCAGAGAATCAGACATATGTGGGCTCCAAGTAGGTTTCCACTTGCTGATCCTATGACCTTGGGCAACTTACAGAACGTTTCTGAGCCATATTTGTTCCATTTCTAAAGACGTGACAGGTATCTAAGGGATAGTTTTCTTGCGTAAAGTGCATGGAATATACTAGTTGATTATTAAACATAGCTATTGGCATCATTACTATTAATCGTTCTACCAAGGGTTTGGAGATTTTTCAGGGAAAAAGTCAGGATAAGTCAGGAAAAAGTCAGCCTTGATGAAAACTAAATAGTTTTTGTTTCTTTATTAAACTAAATAATTTTTGTTGGAACATTCGCATCCTGTAAGGTATTTTTCTGTTTGAAATTCCCCACATGAAACTCGGCATCTTCTTCCAGAAGGAAAGGCTTTCAGATTTTGAATCTAACATGCAGCTTTACTCTCTTAAGAGTTTGCTTCTACTCGGCACACATTTGCTTTTTCAAAAGTGATACACTACACTGATCCACTATTCTCTTTCATTTTATTATTTTTTTTTTGGTAAGGCTTTAGAGATTCTACAAAAATCAAGGAAGAAAGAAAATTCAGTGACTCTTCTGGGGCCACAGATTCCCCTGGAATCTGGTAAAAGCTCTAACTCCATATCCCACAAAGGCAGACATATGTACTTGCATACAAAATTATAGGGCTTCATAGATCTTCTTGAAGCTCCAGGAAAGTATGTCAGGTTAAGGACTATTATTCCAGTGCGTAAATAGAAATTTTCATAATTGTCAACTCCTTAATATAATAAAAGAGAAATTACTCAGAATGAGTTATTCATTTCCAAGAAAAATCATTTGAGATTTGAAGTCGTGTTTCTTGAATACTTGTGAGGGAACATAAAGACTTTACAGCAGGTGTATGATCATGAGTAGATTTTGGAGAGTTCATTTCTACAGGTTCATCTTCCATGTGGCCTCTTTTTGAAAAGTGATTAGCCTAAAATTTTCACTAGTATGTTTCTTAGCCCTTCTACTTTACATAAGAAAGACATTTACTGCAACTGTTTTCAAACTTAGTGTGATCTGTTATTCCAAGGAATAAAAATCTTTAAGTGTCAAGGGAAACTTTTCTAATAATTATAATCAAACTACCATAAACCCATAACCACAGCAGTATTTCTGTCTTCCCTACCAGCTGAAGAAGCTGTCTTCAGCTCTCTCACTGAAGTCCAAGTAACAGAAACATTAGGGTAAGAGTTTGAATTCTTCTATTACTTGCCAGTGTTCAAAGTAGCCCAAGGAGGGGGGAAAAGGTAAAGAGAGCCTCAGCTGGAACGAAAAAAGAAAAGGAAAAGGAAAAAAATAAAAATAAACCAGAATGCTAAAAATTGCTTTTTATTTTCCACATATTTAATGTCAGCAACACTTTTTAGCTCGATTCAATAGTCATCACTGGACAAGTCAAGAGCTGGAAAGCACAGCTTCTTTAGAGCAGCATAAGCAAAGTAGGTAGGGTGATTTTAAAGCATTTAATGTAATTAGAATATTTAATGGGACTACCACATCTTTCAAGAGACACTGGATAAAATCCCAGATAAAAATGTTATGTGATATATTTCATATTCTCTGTATCATTCAAGGAGTTATTAAAATGCAATTTTTAAAAATTATTACTAAATATTTATATGGATTACAGTCAATTACCATTTTCCTTTATTCTAAAATTGTTAAAAAGTTTAACAATTTCTACTTCCTATTTTGTAAAAATAATGTATCTGCTTCCAGACAAGCTAGTTCTTACTAGCATACGTCTTTCTTTTTAATTAAATGCATAAAAAAATTTGAGACATGATTTATCATATCAAGAAATGCAATTCTGATTACATTTTATTGATTTTTAATAACTATCAGCATTAGTAATCTATCATGTTTATAAAGCAGCTTAGTACTATTAATAATTGTGATGATACCTAATCCAAAAAAAAAGTTTTCATAATTATGTTCACAGGAAAAAATATTAAAATATTTTTATCTAAGTGTACATATCACATATGCATATTTTGTCATAGATGTGTATAGTAGAGTGATTAATAATTTCCAGCAAAACTGTATGACATTAAGATAACAATCTATGGGGGAGAAAACAGTTCAAATAAGAATTCAGAAAAGGAAAAAGAAAGATGTAGGCCGGGTGCTGTGGCTCCCAGCACTTTGGGAGGCCGAGGCGGGTGGATCACAAGGTCAGGAGTTCAAAACCAGTATGGACAACATGGCGAAACCCTGTCTCTACTAAAAATGCAAAAATTAACTAGACGTGGTGGTGCATGCCTGTAATTCCAGCTGCTCTAGAGGCTAAGGCAGGAGAATCGCTTGAACCTGGGAGGTGGAGGTTGCCCTGAGCTGAGGTAGTGCCACTATACTCTGACCTGGCTGTCTCAAAAAAAAGAAAAATTGTGTTAGTGAGTTGCAGATTATGATGGTATCTAGATTCCACTGATGTATTTAAATGTGACATAACCATTCTATTTAAAAATTTGCCAGAACTATATCCTTTGAAACCATCTAAACTTTCAATGAAATTTCAGATACCACTCTTTGTATTAGGTGAGAAGGCACATTTTTTTTTTCAGTTAATTTTAGGGGGTAAGCAAATAAAGAATTGTAAAGGTCAATCCTCTCAATTATGTATTTAATATGAGATAAGCCTAGTCTTCTAATAATAGTAAGAGGAAGATAAGAAATAAGTACATGTATACATGTATATTTATCTTAGCTATCTGATTTTTGTCGTGTCCTCTTTTCCAGTGTGTGAGTGTTTGCACTTTGAGCATAGTTTATCACATGAAGAACGAATTAATAGGCAATATTTTGATGAATATTCCTAATTTGTATAGAGAGCTTGCCAATAATAGCAATAGACTTATACCAGTCTTCTCGTACTTAGTATCCTGTGTGACCCATGTTCAGAAAGTCTGGGCTCTTAGAGTTAAGAGAGCCTGTGATAAAACGAGTTTGAAGGCTTACTTTGCTCCATTGGAACCAGAATATGAATAGTTTTATAATGCTACCAATAAATTTTTTCAAGTACCTTTCTTAAGCAATGGCTTTTTTTTTTTTTTCTTTTTGAGACAATATCTTGCTCTGTTGCCAGGCTGGAGTGCAGTGGTGCGATCTCAGCTCACCACAACCTCCGCCTCCCGGGTTCAAGCAATTACCCTACCTCAGCCTCCCAAGTAGCTGGGATTACAGGCATGTGCCACAATGCCCAGCTAATTTTTTTTTGTATTTTAATAGAAACAGGGTTTCACCATGTTGGCCAAGATGGTCTCGATCTCCTGACCTCGTGATCGGCCCACCTCGACCTCCCAAAGTGCTGGGATTACAGGTGTGAGCCACCGCGCCTAGCCAGCAATGACTCTTATAAAGGACCTTACTGGACATATAAATGAATGTTCTGCCCATGAGCCTTTCAGACTGCGGAAAGTGCTGTGTCAATGGAGAGGTGAAGGGAGAATTCCAGGAATTTCACACAAGGAGGCCATCACTTCCCAATCACACCCAATTCAACAAACGAAGGAAGACTTGTGGAAAAGGCAGCATTTGAACCAGGAAAGATGTGTACAATATAGACATTTGGAAATGAGGGGAGGCCAGTCACAGAGGAGTAAGAAAAACTTAAATAAAATCAAGGGGTAGGAAACAGCATTAAAAGTCAAATTAACCATAATCTAGGATCTACCATGTATGACACATTTTAGCAAAGGTTTTACCTTTGTTTCCTTTGGTAGCTCATTTTATGTGGTTCCATTTGGCTATGTTTTGCAAATGCAGGTTTTAACCCAATGCTGGGTTGTGTGAAATCAATTTAGTGGAGTGCAAGAGGAATGTAAAAAAGAGAAGTGAAATGGATTAGAATAGGATAGAATAGAATAGAATAGGTTGTTAGTGTGTACCACACAAAGTAGTGTTATTGTCTTGGGATACTTTTATTTCAGATGTGTGTGTGTGTGATGTAGAACATAATTCCTATCATAAGTTGTTGAACAAAATGCTTTGAATAAAACTGTGGGATGAACACAAAGAGTTTTTCTCTAATAAAGTAAAGAAAAAAGCATGTTGGGCTGGGCACGGTGGCTTACACCTGTAATCCCAGCACTTTGGGAAGCAGAGGCGGTTGGATCACCTGAGGTCAGGAGTTCAAGACCAGCCTGGCCAACATGGTGAATCCCCATCTCTACTAAAAAATACAAAATTAGCCAAGCATGGTGGTGCATGCCTGTAATTCCAGCTACTCGGGAGGCTGAGTTAGGAGAATCGCTTGAACCCAGGAGGCGGAGGTTGCGGTGAGCCGAGATCATGTCATTGCACTCCAGCCTGGGCAACAAGAGCGAAACTTCATCTCAAAAAAAAAAAAAAAAGAAAAGAAAAGAAAAAAAAGCAGGTTTGAGCAGACGTTTGCAGCCCATTTTGTACTTTGAGTGATTAGGTGGATGGTGCTGCATTAACCTAACTGAAGAAAACAAGAGGAGCAGGACATATGGGGAGAAATTCCTATATGAGAGAGGAATTTCTTGTACAGGAATTGTGACATGTTGCACTGAGATGATAAATAACTCTAGGTGGAGATTCCAAGTAAACTGCTGCTCTTCACGAGAGAGATTTGATTTGGAGACACCAGTCTGGAAGAGATGAACGAAAAAGTATGAGAGTTGAGGCTACATCTGTGATTGAGGCTACCCAATATTTTACTGAATATTAAAGAAAGTTGAAGAACATTGTGCGTGTGTGTGTGTG
This sequence comes from Colobus angolensis palliatus, assembly GCF_000951035.1. Classification (NCBI taxonomy): domain Eukaryota; kingdom Metazoa; phylum Chordata; class Mammalia; order Primates; family Cercopithecidae; genus Colobus; species Colobus angolensis. The sequence goes on from NW_012112253.1 coordinate 7,242,734, forward strand.
TGTGTGTGTGTGTGGAGGGGAGGAGAGGGGAAGAACAAGACAGGACAAAACCAAAAATGTCTCATTTGGTCAGGTTCTTTGAGTGACTACACCCCAAGACCCCTGAAGAAAAGCAAAATGGTGCCTTACAGATTTTTAAAGCATTATATCCAGCTAGACTTTCAAAGTGCGTATGCTACTTTTTTAAAAATGACAATTTCTTTGCATTTTTTCAGCATCTCAATGTCTCTAAGGTTTTTATCAGTGAGGATACAATTGAATAGGTGAGGGTGGAGTGAAGTCGTCAAGTTCTGCTAAGCACAGAGATTTAAAAATGTCATTGTCACGGAGCATACTTTCCCCTTGGAAACTGAACTGACCTAGCAACCTTACCTGAGGTAAGCTCTCTCCAGATCAATGGAAGACAAGCTACATTGAGATTCTCTGGCATTCACAAATGTCCTCTTAGAAGGGGACAAGCAGCATCAGACAAGCACCAGCATCATTTCTAGGTGACACATAGACCCACCCTGAGTTGCTGGCCATAAACAGGTGCACTCGTGACTGTGTCTTAAGACAAGAGACAGAGAAAGTTAGAATGTTGGGGATGTTAACTTAGGTCTGGATTTCAAAGTGATGACTTCGATGGCAAATTCCTAAATTTTCTGAAGAACTTCTGTCTCTACTCCCTTTCTTCTCCCTGAGTTTGAATGACCACTGCAACATAACTGCAGAAAAGAAGTTGGAGGTTGAAGTGCAGAATGTTTAGCAAATGCTTATTTTAAAGCAGCTGAGATGATGCTGGATGCTACGTTTCTGAGACTGTTAGTTCATATTTTTTCTCTCTGCATTTTCTCTCTCATTTGGCTGATCTGGGCTCTGGATTTCCATGTCTCAATTGAACTGTATGATGAGGGCAGAAAGCACGACTGTATTTTCTTTCCAAAAGTCTAAAATCACAGAGCACATTATATGAGGCATCTAACAAAGGGAGGAATGGGAATATGGCTCTAGGGAAAGAGAAGGAAATATATGAACTACTGAGAAGGAGCTCCCAAAGAGAAATCAGAAGATGCCTATGGGTTCTGGAGAATATGAATCAGTGTCCTGCTGCTGGGCACACTTCAGACGGGAACAGCCATGCACGTTTGACCCTCATCAAGCAGCATGGTGCCCTAAGCAGCACATGAGGCATCAGGGAGCCAGTGAACTTGAAGAGATCATACAGGTCTGTGCAGTGGTATTCTTAGCAGTAACAAAGAAGTCAAGACCAATAACTAACAAATGTACATCCCCAACACGTGGCATTACAAAAGATTCTAGAATTTTGGCCCTGTTCCAGTGTTATGGGGAAGAAAGAGTGAGAGAAGAACACCTAAGAATGATGGACGTTAAGCATTCCACAGTCCAGGATGATGGGAACTTACCGCTGAAATGAAGTTGACTTGTACAAAATAATGAGATATGCTATTTCTGGCACATTTTGGTTCGTTGACTGAGACTGGTCCCCATTGCCCTAATTTTTGGTGTGGGCTATTGAAATGGTCCTTGACTCTAATTATCACTCCCTTACACACACACACACACACACACCCCTCAGAATTAAGGGCAAAACATTCCTCTGAATGGCCTAATGGCCACTCTGACCACAATGTAAATGTACAAAGATGCAACAAAAGAAAACAAAGCAAACACATTTTTTTATATCTTGCAAATCACAGGGATATAAGGACCACCAATCTTCCTAATTCTTTAAAGTTCATAAACAACTATTTTCCCACAAGAGATGATTTTTTAAAAGAGATTTCTGAGCACCTATGCAGGTCTTGCAAGGTTGGGAGGATGCTCAGCTTGGGAAGGGAGGTGAAAGGACTGCTCGTTGCCCTCCTTGGTTCCGTGGAGCTGCCTGTCTCTTGGAAGAGTGAACTCAGTCAGTTGTGCAGGGTGATCTCAAACTGGTTTATATCTTTCAAAAGAGTCCACTTTAGTGTGGCAAATAAGAGTGAAGTGATTTCCTCTTTGGCTTAATTACCACCATGTATAGCTCAGATACCATTGGCCAATATATTTCTGTGGTTACCATAACAAACGACCACAAACGGGTAACTTACAAT
>NW_012112253.1:7245105-7339710 GCF_000951035.1 Colobus angolensis palliatus
GATGGTCTCGATCTCCTGACCTCGTGATCCGCCCGTCTCGGCCTCCCAAAGTGCTGGGATTACAGGCTTGAGCCACCGCGCCCGGCCAAATTTATTCTTTCACATGACTGGAGACCAGGAATCTGAAACCAAGGTTTCCATAGGGTCCTGTACCCTCCAAAGGACCTAGGGTAGATTCTGCTCCCACTTTCTGGTGGCTATTGCTTGGCTTGTGGTAACGTGACTCCAGTCTCTTCCTTCTTCTTCATGTGACTTTCTCCTTGGTCTGTCTATTTTAACCTGTTTGTCTCTTATAAGGATATTTATTATTAGATTTAGGAGGTAGTTGGATAATTCAGGATGATCTCATCTCAAGATCCTTAACTAAATCTTCAAAGATGCTTTATCCACATATGGTAACATTTACCAGTACTGACTGTTTGACAAGGGTATCCATTGGAGGGCCATTTTTCTACCGGCATTGACTCCATTCTCCACAGGAGAGTATTCTTAATCACAGTGTCCTCCCTATGACCTGCCAATAGGACTGGACTGAGTGGTGCTATCTTCAATTCCTACCCGGAGCAAACCCTATTTTGACAAGGCTCATATCATCCCCAATTTCCTCTCACCAAGATAACATAATTCTCTTAGTAGTTAGCAACTGTGCCAGATATAAGGAAACCTATACTGGAAAATACGTTGTTGCTTTTGTTATACAAATAACAATTGTGCAATCTATGAAGTCAGAAAATATGCAAGCACATACACAGAACAAAATTTAATAAACCATCATTATACTAATTGTCCATCATTATTGTTAAACTTATAAATAGTCTCCCGTATCTTATTCATCTGAGAGTGTCATAAAAACTAGGTTCCAAAACAATAAATCATGAAATGCTTGAAATAGTCCATTATATTAATAAATCATAGTTCATAACTTATTTATTTTTCCTTATTGTGTGGGTAGTTAAGTTGCCATTTGAATTCATGCTTAAAAAAAAGACCTCAGTGCACATGTTTCTGATCACATATATGAGAGTCTTGCTACCACAGATACCTAAAATCAGAAATGTGTGGTCACACTCAGATTGTGCATATCTTGAACTTCACTTGGCTTTACCAATTTGCACTCCACAGAGATTGTGAACTTTTATATTTCCACATTTCATGATGGAAGAGCCTAGTGTTTCTTCACCAATTTGTAATTCCATCTTTGCCATACAGCGAGTTCTGATATGTATGTGAGAAACACTGTCAATATACAAAGGTACTGAGGTTCCATGTTTTCTATTCTATCCCATTAATATACTGGTCTGGCTTGTAACAGTATCTCAATAGCTTTACAAAAGGACTTAATATTTGATTGTGAAAGTTTCTTTGTATTCTTCAAAATCTTCAAAATATTCTTGTTACTTTTATTTTTCCATATATGTTGTAGAATAAGCTTGTCAAATTTCATAAAACCCTACTGATATATTGATTGGAATTACATTGTATTAATTTGTGGAGATTCACCATAATGAGTCTTCCTATCCATAAGCATGATACATACATATATTTATCTATCTGTCTATCTATCTATCTATCTATCTATCTATCTATCTATCTATCATCTATGTGTTCTGTTTATTTTCAATGAAATTACATAATTTTTCTCAGAAAACTCTTAGGTATACATTTTGTTAGTTTTACATCTTGGTACTTATGGCTATTAATGTTATCACAAATATTACTTTTTAAGCAATTTTATTTTTAATGATTGCTCATGCAGAATTAACACTGATGACATAAGTATTGACAATGTGACGAGCAACCGTCTTGAATTCTCTTTGGAGTTCCAATATTTTGCATATACATTTTCTTGGATTTTTTAAGTTGACAGTTATTGTATGTGAGTATCTTTCCTGCTAAGCCTTATAATTCTTACTTCCTTTCTTAATTTTGTTAAAATGTCTGTAATGCCCAGTATAATAGGAAGTAAAAGTAGTAAGAGCATATCACTTTGTCTTGTTCTTAACTTTAGAGTGAATGCTTCTGATGCATCATCAGTTGTGATGTTTCCTATAGTTTTTTGAAACATATCCTTTACTGGGAAAAAGAAGACATATTCTATTCCCACCTGGCCAAAAGTTTTATTTCCAATAAATCATGAATAGGTATTGAATTTCACAAAATATTATTTATACATCTATTGAAATGATAAATACACATTTTTCCTTTCGTGTATTAATAAGGTAATAAATCAATTATATATATCTAGATAATGCCCTACTTGATTATATTTTTAAATACAATGTTGCCAATGTGGTATAAATACTGATGTATTATTTAGAAGTTTTTTATTTGTGTTCATAAGTGAGATTAGTCTATTGATTTCTTCTCTCATACTTTCTTGAACCACTTTTGGTATCAAGGTTAGATCAGCTTTCTAAAATGAGTTGGGGATCTTTCTCTTTTCTACTGTAAACAACTTGTGTAAGATATGGATTGGTTAAGTAGAACTTACCATGAAATATTTGGCTCTTAGTGTTTTATAAGGGCAGTATTTACAATTGATTTAATTTCTTTAATGTGTTCAGGTCTATATAGATTTCTTCTTTTCTTAAATTCATTTTTGTAATTCAAAGTGTGCCATGTTCTGCCTTCCCTCCCACCTTGAGGATTGTGGTTTTGCTAGTACTGTTGTTTGTTTTCATGTCATTAATTTCTGCCACTATCTTCATTATTCCCTTCTTTTTGTACTTCATATGTGTTTATTCTCATTTTTAAACTAAATATTTTATTTTTCTTAATTTTGATTAAGTTAAAGAGATATGTTTTCCTTTTGATGGTTTAACTGCATCCTACAAGTTTTGGTAGTTTGGGTTTTATTAATTGACAATCAGTTACAAATATTTTGTTATTCCTGCTATATTATTCTGAAAGGCTGTTTTTTTTTTTTTTTTTTCAGAATGTGGACACTGAACCAAGATTGTTGGGATATATGTTCCTACGTTTTATTTGTTTGTTTGTTTCTTGAGACAGTCTTGCTCTGTTGCCCAGGCTGGAGTGGAGTGGCGTGATCCTGGCTCACTGCAGCTTCTGCCTCCTGGGTTCAAGCAATTCTTTTGCCTCAGCCTCAGGAGTAGCTGGGATTATAGGCACATGCCCCCACACCTAGGTAATTTTTTGTATTTTTAGTAAAGATGAGGTTTTGCCATTTTGGCCAGGCTGGTCTCGAGCTCCTGGCCTCAAGTGATCCACCTGCCTTGGTCTCCTAAAGTCCTGGGATTACATGTGTGAGCCACCACACCAGGTTTTTTTTTTTTTTTTTCTGATGATGTCTTGCTCTATCACCCGGGCTGGAGTGCAGTCATACAGTTTTAGCTCACTGCAGCCTTAACCTCCTGGGCTCAAAATGTCCTCCCACTTCAGCCTACTGTGTATCTAGAACTACAGCTAAGTGCCACCAAGCCCAACTAATTAAAAACAATTTTTTTTCAAACAATTCTCCTACCTTAGCTTCCCAAACTGCCAGGATTATGGGCATGGAGCACCACGCCCAACCTTCTGGTGATCTTTTATGTTGCTATTGAGAAGTCTCAAATTATGTATGTTTATGATTGTTTTTAGCTCTCCCTTTTGTCTTTGTTGTTCTGCACTTTCACTACCGAGTGCCAAGATATAGATATGTCATTTATTTCTCTTTAGAACTGGTATGCTTCTCCAATCAGATAATTCATGTAATTTATAATTTTTAGTTCATCAGGTGTCATCTTTGTTCTCTCCTTCTGGAGATCCCTTTCAAATGCCTTTTCCTCTCCCATCAGTGTGCCTTTATTTCCACATTTCTTAACTTCTTTTTGTTTCCCGCATATCGTTTCTCTGCACTGCATTCTGTGCAAATCTCTCAGGTCTATCCTCCTGTTCGTTAATTCTTTATCTACCTGATATTTACTGTCTAGTTTGTCCACTGGGCTTTATGCTGCTAATTTGTAAGTGTTTTATTTTGTTATTTTTCTAACTTGCCCATTTTTTATAGCATCTTTTTAACTTCCTCATCAAATCTCTACTGCCTTTAATCTTTGCACTTGAAGAGTTTCAGTACTGGCATGCCCACCATTCAGCTAGAACTTTCTAAGAACTATTGAAATGTTTAAAATAGGGAAATGACTGATATGACTCAATGTATGTTTTTAAAAGATAACTGTTGTCTAAGTATAAATATTTGAGTCAGAAAAAGAGTGAGCAGCAAGTGTGAAGGAACTGACACAATGACCAGCTAGAAGGTCATGGTAGTAATTCAGGCAAGAGATGACCAAGACCTAGACTGGGATGGTGGGACCAAAAAGAAAAGCTTGCATTTGTGAGAGATTTGGGGGCGTCATAAATAGGCCTCTGCTTATTGTGAAGGGGAGAGAACAGAGAGGTTAAGGATGACTTCCAGTCTTCTAGCTTGAACAAACATTGGTGGGTGATAAAATCATATGCCAAGATTGGGAACACTGGAGCAAGTTGGGTGGATAAAGATGATAAATTCAGTTTCCAGCCACATAAAGAATGCGTGGTATAAGTAAAATGACCAAGTAGTTAACTCCGGTAGGAATTTAACAATCCCTTATTATTTAGCATTTAGGTTGATTTTAGTTTTTCACAATCATTATTATTGTCATATTTGCCGATTATGAACATAGTATGATTAGCTTCTTGGGATAAGTTGTATGTAAAATTGCTTGATCCATAACTATAAACATTTTAAGGTTTTGGTTACATATTGCTAAAGTAATTTTTGAAATGTTTAAAAACCATTTTTATGGCTATGTAATAGTCCATTCTATGGATACACTAATATTCTTGCAAATAATTTACCATTCTGAGCATTGGTTTCTTTTTGCATAGGTTCTTAATTATGTTACTTGAAAATATTACAGGAAGTGAAATTCTGAAGTTAAAAGATGTGGATTCTTTTAACTAGTAATTATTATTTTTGAGCAACAGCCAGTTTGTTTACTATGCATTAAACAATATGTTGGATTTTGTTTTTACTTACGTTTTTTTCAAGCCTCTGAACAATCCCATGCCAAGAGGATTATAATTTTGTCATAAGGAAAAGTGAAGACTAGATTGGTTTGGTAACTTACCAAAGTAACCCAACTATTATATTGCAGAATTAGGATTCAAAGCCAAGTCTATGTGATGTCATAGCCTTTACTATTAGACTTAGACTACTCCTCAGGACTAAATGATCCCACAGAAAGAATATAATGAAGCATATATTGAATTGCGTACACTAATATTAAATGAAACTTTGGTTTATCACAGCGTTGCAAACATAGTACATATTTCATTATTTATCTTTCCCATTTTGTAGCCAAAATACATCATCATTGTTTTAATGTGTTTATTTCTGTTACCCATACTCTTGACCATTCTGTCATATTGTTATTGACCAATAGAATTTTTTCCTTTGTGAATAACTTAAGTATGTCCTTTTCTCACTTTTAATATTCAACTATTTAAACTTAGTTTTTAATGATATTAACGTTATGTTGTTGTTTTTTGGTTTTTTGTTTTTTTTTTTGAGACGAAGTCTTGCTGTATCGCGCAGGCTGGAGTGCAGTGGCCAGATCTCAGCTCACTGCAAGCTCCGCCTCCCGGGTTCACGCCATTCTCCTGCCTCAGCCTCCCAGTAGCTGGGACTACAGGCGCCCGCCACCTCGCCCGGCTAGTTTTTTGTGATTTTTAGTAGAGACGGGGTTTCACCGTGTTAGCCAGGATGGTCTCGATCTCCTGACCTCGTGATCCGCCCGTCTCGGCCTCCCAAAGTGCTGGGATTACAGGCTTGAGCCACCGCGCCCGGCATGTTGTTCTTATATATTGTAAATGTTTTTGTTCATTATCACTTGCTATGTAACTTTGTCCATTGAGGGTAAGTTCTTATTCATTTCTGCATATCTAAATCTATGAGTGTATTTTTCTTTGTTAAGTTTGGTTTTGTTATTATGAGCAAAATGTTGAGCACGACAATATTATTTTATTTTAAAAACAATTTTTTATTTTTTAATAAATTTATCAAGATATTCACATACCATACAATTCACTAATTTAAACTGTACAGTTCAATGGTTTTTAGTATATTTACAGAATATTAGAATATTTTCATTGGCCCCAAAAGAAACCTCATATCCTTCAGCTTTCACCTCCTTACCCCCATCCCACCACATTCTTCAGGTATGTGGCAACCACTAATCTACTCTATTTTTCTGTATATTCGTCTGTTCTGGACATCTCACATAAACGGAATCATACAATACATGGTCTTTTGTGACTGGCTTCTTTCACTTAGCACAGTGTTTTTAAGATTCCTCCATTTTGTAGTATATATCAGTATCACGTTTTGCATAGACATTCATCAATTGTTAGACATTGGTATTTGGATTATTGCCACCTTTTGCTAATTCTGAAAAATGCTGCTATAAACGTTTAGTGGTATACATGTTTTGTGTGAGCATATGCTTTTATTTCCTCTACGTATCTACCTAGGAGCAGAATTCCTAGTTCAAATGGTGACTCTATGTCTAACTTTTTGAAGACCTACCAGTTTGTTTCCTAATAAACTTAAATTTTACTCCATATGCAATTTATTTTGCAGACATAGTATACAGTAAGGGCCTTTGTTTCTCAAAACAAATTATTTGGGAATAATCACAATAACATTTTATATTGATGCTTGATTTTATTGCTTGCTTGAGATGTCACATTATACATTTTAAATGAAAATATTTTAGATGCTTGCATAGATATACCAAGTTCTGATCTGGATGTAGCCTCTGCCTGTCTTTTCCTGTGATAATGCTTTCCTGTTTTAATTACTGTGGTTTTACAGAACATTATTTTATCAGTTGAAATAAGCTTTCCTTTATGACTTCTTTTTCCAAAAAAAAAAAAGTCTGTATTCTTCTTATTTTTCCCTTTAGATAAATTTAGAATTATTTTTCATGTTTCCTCCAAAAAGGGGTCCCCAATCCCAGACCTGCAGACTGGTACTCGTGACCTGTTAGCACCTGGGCTGCAGGTGAACAGCAGGTAAGTGACCTGGGTAGGAGGTGAGCAGCAGGTGAGCCAGCATTGCTGCCTGAGCTCCACCTCCTCTCAGATCAGCTGAAGCATTAGATTCTCATAGAAGCAGGAACCCTATTGTGAACTGCGCCTGTGAGGGATCTAGATTCCTCTCTTTATGAGAATCTAACTAATTCCTGCACATCTTAGGTGAAATACTTTCATCCTGAAACCACCTTCGCCACCCCCTGTCTATGGAAAAATTGTCTTCCAGGAAAACTGGTCCCTGGTGCCAAAAAGATTGAGGGCCGCTGCTTTAAAATGTGATGATGCTTTTACTGAGATCACAGTAAAATTATAAATTTGGACAAATTTAATGGTATTAAACATGTGAAACAGGGAATTAGTTCTGCATATATTAGTTTTATTTCACCAATAGGTAAATAAACAGTGAAGTTCTCTTTTCAAAATAAGTTGTCCACAAGTGTTAAGTTTATTCCTTGGTGTGTAAAATATTTATATTTATTTTTTACATTTTATAATTTTTCTAGAGGTTATCAAATCATGACAAAATACCTTCCCCTAATGTTAATAAGAATGCAGTTAAGCTTTCATCATCATCTGTAATTTTCATGGTAGATTTCAAATAGTATATCAAAAAAGGATTTTTCTAGAATTAGTTTGAATTTTTTTTTATGAGGGATGGATGTTGGGTTTTGTTTAATGGATTCAGAATACATTGTGAGAATTGTATTTTTCTCCTTTGACCCATTCATGCAATAAATTATTTTAATAGCTTTCTTAATGTTGAAACATCTTTCAATTCAACTCAATCTTATTAATATTTAATTTAGAACATTTGCAACTATATTGTTGCTGAACTAGAAAAGTATGCAATGTTAATTTATAACTCTAATGTTATGCTAATATAACAAAATGATTTGAGGACATTTTCTCCATTTTAAAAAATCTGGATATTTAAAATAGAACTGGAATTATTTTCTTCTTGAATGTTTGCTGGAATTCACCTAGTAATCTATCTGGGCTCGGTGCCTTATTCTTTGTGGGTAATTAAATATTGCCTGGAGAGGTTTATTGCATATAAATTAATGCTTTTCATAGCAAGGGGACATATATTATAGCTGTAATTCATTAAACAACTTTTTCTATAATCTAATGACATGAACCTGACTCTATCATATCTATCTCAACAATCTAAGAGCACTTGATATTTTGCTGACATGATGTTTATCATTTTTGTTTTCCCTAATAATCATCCATTTGCTGGGACTGTAACTGGGATTTTTTTTTTTTTTTCATTTTCCTAATCTCCTCCACAGCTGTATTTGCAGTTCCATTCTCATTCCTAATATTGTACATTATGGCTTTTATTCTAGATTAAATGTGGCAGAAATGTGGTTTTGTGTTTTTAAAATGAGCTCTGGAATTAATCAATTATACCATTTAATTTTTTCTTTTTTCTTTTCTAATTATCATTGCTTTTAAGCTTAGCGTTCAGTTTTCTTTGATGACCTTTTTACTTTCAAAAACTCACTATTATACACACATACATATATATATATTTTAGACAGGGTCTCACTCTGTCACCCAGGCTGGAGTACAATGGCATGATCTTGGCTCACGGCAACCTCTGCCTCCCGGGTTCAAGCAATTCTCGTGCCTCAGTCTTCCGAGTAGCTGGGATTACAGGCATCCGCCATCACGCCCAGCTAATGTTTTTGTATTTTTTAGTAGAGATGGAGTTTCGCCATGTTGGCCAGGCTGGTCTCAAACTCCTGACCTCAAGTAATCCACCCACCTTGGCCTCCCACAGTGCTAGGATTACAGGCGTAAGCCACCGTGCCCAGTACGCAAAATCTATTTAATTACAGTAGTGTTTTTAGTGTTTGTTGAAACAGCAAATAATAATCAGTAATAGTCACTGCTCACTTATTTTACGCCAAGAACTCTTCTACACGCGTTACAAATGTTACCTGTTTTAATATTCATAGTCATCATTAGGTAAAAACTGTTACATTTTCCATTTTACACATGAGAAAACTGAGGCTCAGAAAAGTCAGTCTGCCAAAAGTTACTTAGGTAACAAGTGGTATAATTAGATTTCAAATCATCTCATTCCAGAGCTCACAGATTCTACCAACTAGTTATGAATTCAGTAATATTTCTGTGTGTCTTCCATTGCTTTTCTGTCGTTCTTGCTTCGTTTAGAATTTTTCCATCATGAAAATATATTAATATCCCATGGAATCTTGAAGAATTCCTATACTTTTATTTGACTTCAAGACTCACGAATGGGAGGCGTACAATGTAGAATTTTTTTTTCTTTTTAGACGAAGTTTCACTCTTGTCGCCCAAGCTGGAGTGCAATGGCGCCATCTCACCTCACGGCAGCTTCCGCCTCCCCGGTTCAAGTGATTCTCCTGCCTCAGCCTCCCGAGTAGCTAGAATTACAGGCATGCACCACCACGCCCGGCTAATTTTGTGTTTTTAGTAGAGACGGGGTTTCTCCATGTTGGTCAGGCTGGTCTTGAATTCCTGACCTCAGGTCATCTGCCCGACTCGGCCTCCCAAAGTGCTGGGACTACAGGCGTGAGTCACCGTGCCTGGCCAGATATTTCATCTTGCAAGTGAAGAATGCCCCAAAAGGAGATGTGTACTCCACATGTGGTATTGCAAGAGATGGAGTGGGCATTAAAAAGCCTCTCAGATCTTGTTAGAGTTTGCATCTTGCGGTTAACCTCAAAGATAAACATCATGTCCACAAAATGTCAAGTGCTCTTGGATTGTAGGGATAGAAATGATAAAGAGTTGGGTTCATGCTATTAGATTATATGGAAGTTGTTTAATGAATTACAGCTATAATATATGCTCCCTTGCTATGAAAAGTGTTCATTTATATGCAATAATATTTCTCCACTACTGTAAGTAGAAATCTAATAGAGCTAATGGTTTGGATTTAAATTAATGAGGCATATATGATGTGACTTGGATTTTATATACTCAGTTCTTGAAATATTTGTCAATATTTGCTTGAGATTTTTGCACACACTACATCAGAGTTTGTACCAGTGGTGGGTGCCTAGACACATTTAGCAGATAGATAATGAGTAAAGAGGAGTGTAATTTATTTGAGTTTTTAAAAAAGAAAAACAAATAGTATTGCAGTTTTTGGTTGCTGGCTTTTAAATAGCAGCAGTTTTAGAGATTACTTAACTTTCTCTATTCACCCAGCACATACTGAATAGAGGCAACAGAACATTCAATATTCATGAAATGCTGTTTTTCAATACATATTAAGGCTTCTTGATTAACAGTAGGAATAATTATGAATGCTAACTAATGAGATACTTTTGCTGTTAGCATCTTTTTCAGTTGTGAAATGAGATCTTGAAGAAATCTTAGTGGATAGGCAGTGGCCATAGAGAAAACCACTGTGGTACAAATAGAAATATATAATTAGGGTGTTTAGGAATTCTCAGAAGTCTACAACCATTATTCCAAGTCCCAGGAAAGTGTGCATTTCTTTCTTTCTTTTTTTTAATGTCAGTCCTATCCCATAACTCAGTCCTATTTTCCATTATTTATAGAGAGCTTTGGAATTACAGACTGGAGAGATGAGAAAGTTTAGATTGCCTAGATTCTTTCAAATGAAGAAGCTGAAACCCAGAGAGGAAAAGTGATTTGTCCAAAGTCACACAGCAAATCTGTGACTGTTCTAGACCTGGAATCTACGTTTTCTTGCCCATCACACTACCATCTGTCATAACCAAGGCTAACACTCAGCTCATACACAGTATAGTCATGCCAATCTGTGTCTACACTGGTGTTTTCATGTCAATTCCTCTTTTAAATATTTTTAATATCTCAGTGACAATACTGTATTTCAAAGAAAACTCTTCAGTATGAATTTGGAATTAAAAATAAATCAATCCAGCCTATACTCTCAGGTTCACAGAACATTGCATTTGATGATTTTAGGAAGCTATATGATATTTTTTAAACTGCCACACATGCACTCCCAAAATCAAAGTGACTAGTCAAGTTCTCCAGCACTCTCAGAGCAACCCCAGATCTTTTTGTTGTTGGGCTATGAGTCTCAGTATTAATGAACATACCTGGGTCCAAACACCCAACTGCCTAACAAATGAAAAGTAGAGTTTGGGAATGTACATTTAGTTATTCCACATCTTCCCTTCTGTGTAATCCAAATACACCTGTAATTGTTGCCAAGTCTTTCTGTAACAAATATGGCCAACAACGCTGATGATCTGTGGGTGGCAGGTAATCCTACGAACATAAGCCATCACCATAGAGCATCAGAAAGAAACTGAGTTGAGTATCAGGGGACAGTAGTCAGGGCAAGAGGGCATAGTTACAGCTCTTCCTTCCCTGTAAACTAAGCAGGGTGGATTCAACCAGCCACTTTCACAAATTTAAGTGAAATTTATAAAACAAATAAAAATAATGCTCAATTGGTTGAAATGGGAATGAATGTGCCAAGCCCTGCCCACCTAGTCTCCCGTCCACCCTCAACATGGGGGTAGCTCTCAGGATTCCACAGGTTAGAATTCCCTGAACTGGATGTTTTCAAGATCCCTTCTGTCACTAACGATCTCTGCTTTTGTCATAGGCCATTACCATGTACAATGGCTCAGAAAAGGCATAGAATAATCAGTTTAAGCCAATAGTTCTTAAAGTGTGGTCCACTCTGTTACATATAGCTGTGAACTGGGACATTGATCAACAGAAGTTTGAACTCTCAGATCTAGCTTTGAGTCCTTCCACTCAAAATGTGTCCCCTCTCTGCTTTTTGCCATGTTAGTTCACCTCTTCCACATTCTCTATAAGCTGAAAAATGTGTTCTACCTATCACCAAAAATAAATTTCCTCCAAGCTTTATCTTAGCTCTTCCCTCAATTTATGCTTCAGCTGCAATAGATTTGCTAATAGTCTCTGCCCTCCTTAAGGGGTTTAAAGAGGTGAATTTACATACTTGTTAGCTGAACAAAAAATCATGTCCGGCTTTGATATCTTCCGGTGGAATAATTCCTCCTCCCAAATGATATTTACACAGGGCTTCTGAGCTAGGTGAAAGGGAGGGAGGCCTCCAGCAACACCTCACGGGGGTCTGTTGTTTACTGTGGAAAACAAGTCACTGCCAATAATTCTTATGACTCTGTGTGTGCAATTAACAGTCATTTCACTATTCAGATCTTGGGAGTCAGAGTAATTTCAGTAAATCTCAAAAACCTTACCCACTCCTGCCAAATGAGATTAATGACCGAGACTTTTTTTAATCATATGAGTTTATTTTGTTTTCTTTTTATCTCATATAACATGATCACCACGCAAGCACAAATGCTTAGACTAAATAGAAAGTGGAAAATAACATCATATTAATCATGCTGATACTCAGTACCACTTATGCACCAAATTCTCCAATTTGGAATCAAAAGATTAACTCTAGTGAGAACTCACCAGAATAAACCTCTTGAGAGCCTATGAAGGGGTGAAAATTAAGAGAAAAGTCCCTTTCTCCCCTCACTCATGCAGCCCAACTCTCTAAAATCAAAGGGCAATGGGCGCCACTGTTCCACCAGTCTTCTCCCTTACACACCTTGGTCCACCCCTAAACCCCTCTGGTAGTCCTCTGAGGTCATGGGTGGTCTGCAGAATGAGATTCATCAGGGACTTTGTTGCAGGCCTCCAGAGACACATCCTGTTTCAGGGAGGCTGAGGGCTGCACCACCACATCAAAAATTTCATCACAGAAATTAGGTTGCGTGGGAGATTCTAGTGCGCTGTCTCCCTTTCCTTGGACGATATCAGCACTGCTGGGGAAGGTGCTCATGAAGCCTCTGACTCCCTGATGATGTACCTAAACTTCATGGTCAGGTCGGGAAGTCTGAGAGCTAGGATTGAAGGAACCTGGGGCGTGCAGTCTCCTTACACCAAAGAAAATGCCACAGCACCCAGGGTGTGAAAAGAAACAAGCTTCAGAAGGTGAATCTTGGGCAGGAGTGACGGAACTTGTGGTTACTGCATTAACTCACTGTGCACACGACAGGCACTGAGCTAGGAACAGACCAGGGAGATGGGCAGAGAACTCACAGGATGATCAGGAGCGTGAGGTTGGGGGAGCTTAGAGTACACGGATGGAGCGCAGAGAGAGAAGAGGCCGGCGGGGAGAGGGCTTTGTGGGTACACGGGGAGATTGAGTGTGTGTGTGTGTGTGTGTGTGTGTGTGTGTGTGTGTGTATGTGTGTAACAGAAATGACAATCAAATGGCCACATCCATGAGTGCGGAAGACACAAGGACCAGAGATGAACTAGTGGCAAAAGACCAGAAGGAAGCCTACTCCAGCAGTCCCACAAAGACATGAGGATCTGAACAGAAGCAGGCACAGTAGGGATCATGAGGGCCTGCCAGATTCTGCATAAAAACCTGACAAGGTCCTCTGGCTCACACTGCCCTTGGCCAGTCCAGGGATGGGAACAGACTAAACCATACCCATAGTGTGCTGAGAGCACTGAAGTCCAAAGAGAGGCATTTCACCCACCCGGGTTGGGGTGAGGGAGGCTGAGGAAGGGGAAGCAGCAGCTGAGCAGAGACTAGGAAATTGTGCAGGTGTTAGCTAGGAGGAAGGAGTTGGGTGGAGTTACTGGAAGGGGGTGAGGGAGGCCGTGATGTGGCTATTCCGGTGAGAGCAACAGCTTGGCTAAAGGCCTCTAGAAAGGGGGTGGGGGATCCCCTGCCTGCTGGTGTTCTCCATCCTGACCCCAAAATGGACAGGGCCACAGTAGGGACAGATTCTAGAAGTTTCTCATGTTGAGTACAGTTGTTAGTAAACAGATTTTAGGCTCTGTGATGAAGGAGATCTGGGAAATTCTCTTTGGATATGTTTAAGGTATCTGTGAAGGGAAGGATTTTCAGTCAGTTAGGATTGGAGCTCCAGTTGTAGGGAAAGAATAAAATAGCACACAAAAAGCAATTAGAAAGAAGAATAACACAATTTTCCCAGTGGGAAAAAATGCTTTAAATCGCAGTTAATTTTCATTCCTGACAATATTCCTGTTAACTTCGGAATTATTCAAAACGATACATTCCATCAGGTCTTAGGAATACACACCTCAGGACAATTTTTGAATTGGGGTTAGAATCACTTAATATTTTCCACTTAATTTGACCCTGGGAGGAGAGAAATTAAAAATTTCCATTTTACAAAAAGATTCTTTTTCCTCCCTCAACACAGGACTTCAAAGGAAAAAATTAATTTCACCTTCCAAATATATAATCAGAAATTGTCTGCATAAGGGTATCCCTGAGGAGGAATGAGATCATCCACAGTGGTAGCTTCAAGATGACTGGGGTCTGCCTCCTGGGCAGAGAGTGGCCTCTCCCCACTCCCCCACCTTTCCTGCTGTATTGTCCTTGCTGCCTCCTTCATTTGTGGCCTCTCTCTGGACACCCACTCTTCCTCCTTTGAGTGGCCTTCTGTTTACCCTCTCCTCTCCCTTTACCCAGTCTCAGAGGTCAATGACAGATGAGGGTAGGAGCTTTGAAGGTGACAGCAATGTTTCTCAGAGTCCTTTTTGTCTTCTCCATCTCCTCCTACCAAAACCCACCTGCCACACCTTCACCCAGGATCTCAGTCCTCAATATCACACACTTTGTGTGGCATAGAAGATGAGGATTAAAGAAAGGTAGGGATGGGCATCAAGAATCCCAGTCATCTTGGGTTCGTCATTCTGCAGTGCACATCTATTTCAACCCTTCAGGCTGTGCACTATATACAATGTTTATTTGCCAACAATTTTTTAATATCTGGAAATAAAGTAATCTCAATCATATTATCATTTTCAGAGGACAGAATTTTTTTTATAATGCAACACAGGTAACACAACTGAAAGAAAAATGAGGCTGCATCACAAGCCTTTCCTACAAAGGGGAAGCTGTAGAGAGAGACTAAGTCCTCTGCACTACATGCCAGAGGCATGGAGAGCTTTTTGCAGAAACTGAGTTGGCTAGACCTACAGCTCCCACCCCTCATCCTACACCACAGAGCTTTCTAGCTAATTAGAAGGCCAAAAGAAGGTTATTTCTCATGTTTCACCTGCCTTGTATCCTGGATACTTTATAATTTTGCTCTGTCCATCTTTCTTTTCCTTTTACCACATTTTTGTTTATGCACGTGTGTATGCTTGTGTGGATTGAGTTTATGCATGCTCTGTTTGTTTATCTTTCATGAAATCACCACTTTCCAAAGTGTACTTATTTGTTGAATGATAGTGTCACGAAGTTTTGCTATTGTTAAGGGTTTCTGTGACACATCTTATCCTATTTCGACTGTAAATCCTCAAGAAAATGAAATGAGGCATTATTAGTGGTGACATACCAGAAACTGAATTATTAGGAATAGGCTACTTTTCAATGGTCTACTACCACTGTAGACTCTGACCATAACTATTCATAGGGATTAGCCTGGAACATTTTTTTTCTCATCTGAACATAGATATATGAGATTCTGGAACATAGTAGTCAGCACATCAGGGGCTGATTGTATAATGAAACCTATTCTCTAAGCCCTCTCCTTAGATACCTAATGCTTAGTAGAGAAGGCATTACCTAGCAATGGTCACTAACAAACTGCAGAAAAAAATAGAGAATGTGTGCTGTATCTTTCCGCAAAGTCAAAATTGACAGCAAATTGCATTTGCCTTTGCTTTTCATGTGGAAAATCTATTGTTTACAGGCAAATGGTATACGAGCTGCACATCTCAGTGAATGGACACCTTGACCATTAGTTAAAAATAATCTTTAAGAAAAAGAGCTAAAAGTTAGGGACAGTAATACCTGCTCTATCCAAATTCTACAAACTAAAAGTTCCAGTGCATTCGTGTGGCATAATGGTCAGTAACTTGGCTGTTGGGAAACATATCTTCTAATGGCATGCATCTACTCTATGGGTGTTTCACATCCAGATGCTGAGTTTCCACCTAAGATCAATCTTACAGACATACCATCATCATGAACTGGAAGCAACAGAAGCCTAGGTACATGCACACACAGTAGCGAAGTTGTCAACCCCCTGCTGATTTTAACACCACTGATACTGACAACCAACAGGAAGAACTCAGCTCAATCAAAGCTGGAGTTTTCCAACTCTGGGTTCAGGGGTGGGAGTCACTTGTATAATAGCAAGCACAGTGGAATATGATTAATTTACCATGTGTCCACTAAATAATGGCTTTATGGAAACCTTGATTTGGGAAATAAAAGTGTTCCTTTTGATGATATATATACCAGGTCAACTTTCTTCCACTTTGGAAGAAAATCATTCAATATGAATATTATAAAATATATATAATTTTTCTAATGGGTATAGTGTGTTTATTGAGAAAAAATATGGCCACGATTATGAATAAAAGTAATGGAATAAATGAATGTTACACATTCAGTAGACCTCTTTAGCCAAAAATGGGAAATAGTAAATATACGTTTTTCAAATACATAATATTGTGTTGTTAAAAGATAAAGTAATCATATCTATAATGATAATCTTATATTTTTAAGATATTCAATAATTTCGCATAGTGACAGCTAGTTAAGAGCCTTGCTCCATGGAAATGGTACTCTTCACAGACTTTATTTTTAAGAAAACATATTTGTTCCCTTTCTGGCTAGAAGTAAAACAGATTTTCAAAGAGGATGGAATATTTATTTCTTTCCACAATAAATTATAAGCACAATTATTTTTGAAGTTCTGCTAATTTTTTAAAGTATCATTAATTTCTTAAAACAGATTTTAATAGATATCTGTTATATCTATATGGTGTAGAAGCATTTCTATTTATGTGTTTGAGTGTACTTACATGATTAATCCATATATGCAGGCATATACACAGATAGACACAAGTACGCATACATTTGGTCTTCCTAATACTTTGAAGGTTTTTTAAAATTTTTAAATAAAAAAGTTAATCTGATGGTCTTAAACGAATGGCATTTTAACCTTCAAAAGCATGGTTTATCATGAGTTTCCACCAACCCAAATAGTTTTGACCTAAGGTTACAATGAAGGCTCAGACTATTTCAAAGGGGGTAAAACGAATGATAAGCAAACACTTCATTATGGAGTCTCAGAATATGTAATTCTTCAAATCCCCAAGAAGATTTTTCAGCATATCCAGAGGATGGTGGAGGATTTCAACCCCAGAGGGGATAGTCAATCAGAGTCCTGCTGTCTCATCACAAAGCACTGAGCCCGGGCCTCCTTGCACCATCGTTTTGCTGCTACATTGCTTGGCTGGGGTCATTAGAATACTCGGGATTTCACCCAAGGTGATGCATCATCAAAGGTAAAATTTTAAGTCTTAATTTAAAATCCTCACTTCTTGCAAAACTCCGTGCCCTTTCTATCCTGGGCATGCACAGAAGAGAGAAGGAGAAAACGGTGAAGGGAAATATACTTCTTAAAACCACATTTCTAGAGCACCAAAGAAACCAGTGTAACTACAGCTCTGAGTAACGTTTAACTTTTTTATAGTCATGGAAATTGTAGTTCTACAGAGAAAAGAAAAAATAGTCAAGGATTGCAAGGTCTTCGCATTGTCACACACACAAGTGAACTGAGGACAGTGGTAAGTAAAGAAGAGGCTCCCAATCTGATAGTGGTTCACCATTTCACTTGCACAAACTACTCAGCGCCGCAGCACTTAGACCACACCACTGCAGCCAGCCTTCATTGGGGCAGGCCAGTTTTACATAAGGATTAAATTGAAAAGAGGACTCAGCCACGGTCAGTATTGACTAAATGAGGGTCATTTATCATACACACGCATTTGTACAGCACACTCAAACTATTTTCCATGCCCTTCAACTTTTTCTTCTCCTGAAAGCCTGCCCCATTAAATTTTTAACTCTTGG
Organism: Colobus angolensis palliatus; assembly: GCF_000951035.1. Lineage (NCBI taxonomy): Eukaryota > Metazoa > Chordata > Mammalia > Primates > Cercopithecidae > Colobus > Colobus angolensis. Next base: position 7,263,077 of record NW_012112253.1, read on the forward strand.
ATCCCTGACCTGTTCTGGACTGACAACCCAATGTACTCATGCGGTGGTTCCCATCTGGCTCCCTGACCCCAACTCCTTCACCCCACCCCATCCTTGAAGAGATCCATGGAGAAAACTAATTGTATTTTTCTAAGTAGGCAGAGTACTTCTATTTAGCAGAAGCTGGGACCCTATGTTGACCTAACACTGAGCGTTTCAAGTAAACTGCCAGAAGCCCCATCAAATTGCTGAGAGTAATTTAGAGTATGAAATGTGTTAAATTATTCAAAGGGCTGAATAAGCATAAACAGGCAGTACAACAGGAGAGATATGCACACCCAGCAATGCTGGTCTGACATTTAATACATCATATTAGCACTCCTGTTAGTGCACATCAGCCACCTTGCGGCACATTGCCCTGCACGTGCACTAACAGACGCATCAAGATCTGTGCTATTTCCATTTTCAATAATTTGCCCCAACCTCCACAGCTGCCTTCTATTCTGTAGCATGCTATGTTTGTAACTCTACCAAGTAAGTCAAGAAATGTTCATCTTTGAATAATAAAAGACTTAGTTGTATCACTCAGAGCCAATATATAGTCCAGTACTGTCTCTAATATCCCAAAGGAATTGATCAGAGGAAAAAATAAGAGGATAAAACTTTTGTGCTTGAGATCTTAAAAAAAAAAAGTAAAAACTTCAGAGTTCCAAATTTTCCATTTCCCAAAGTGGAGGAATTTTTCAAACAAAATAAGTAAATTCTGAAAGGGATTCATTTATTTATTAATTTGTATATTCATTCACTCAACAACTTTTTATTTAAGATCCACTGTTGTCAAGCTCTAGCTCTGGGGTAGGGAGTGAAGTAAAGGATGGGACAGACAAAGGTGAGTCTCAGAAATGAAATAACGAAGTCCTGGTTACAAAAAAATGGGATGTATAAAAGTGCAGGAGCTCAGAATAATCCTGAGGCAATGCTGTAATCCCATGATAGAGGTGTGTGAAGAGCCAACTCCCTGGAGGATATGAAACGAGTCTCACTAAAGCCTGTAGACTGAAGCTGTGGGCCTCTCTCCAAGTCCTTACTTTCATACCTCTCAGGGCTGATCTCCATCCTACAATGTGCAGCAGACTCCACTATTCAAGGTCACTCAGAGCATGAGCAAGCTTTCAGCCTCTTACTCCAAATGGCATGGTCCTTGCCCAGCCAGTGGCGCCATTTTTCTTCTCATCACCTTCTATTTGTTTTCCAGTTTTGCCTTTCCTTTGCTATAGGCTTGCTGGAGTAGCCATCCATACACTGCAGACCTCAGGGCCACCCAGAGGCTTCTCAAGAGGCTCTCACACCAAGTAGGCAGCAGGGCATAACTTCCACGATCCCCTCCTCTGCTAAACCACTTCGGCACCATACCTTAAGCCTAAAGTTTCTAAACTACCATCAAAGAATATAGAAATCAATAATATCACTCCTTACATCTCTACTTAGGCCAGTATTTGCTAGAACACTGACACTCTATCAGCAATTGGCCTTAGCCAGCTCCTTGCCAGATCCCCCCTCCTTCAGGCCTTCTTCAACACCTCTCTCTGGGAACATCAAACTCCATTATATTCTTGAGCTGTTTCTTCAAATGCTGGACCTCAGATCTCTGATTTTGAGTACCACTGCCATTTTTACACCATGATGACTTCAAGCCGCAGCTTGCAATACCCTATCTTAAGTCTGCACCATCTGGCTTCACCATCCCCTAGTCCACTTTGCTATTATTGTCTACCAGCCTCCTCACGACTCCTCAATTCTCCAAAGTTCTGAGCTCCTAGCTTACACTTCTACTTCAGTTCTGCCATAATTTCTGATATCTTTAATGTGCACATGGATAAGTCATACAACATGGAGGCCTTCCAGTTCTTAGATATCCTCATTTCTATGGACTTTCTCCTCTTACTCCAATTTAATCTTCCACTGTCCTTCCAAACCTTGTCATCACCAAAAATGGCTCCATCTCCAAAATAATTTATGCACGTCACTTTCCAAACATCACTTTTAACCACCAAATTCATTTGTTCAAATACTTCTATGAAATCAATTCTTAAATTACATTGAAACATCAAAATTAATGATCCCATCATTTTCCCACTATCCATCAGTAACTTCCTTTTTTTCTATCATAGGGATTTCTTTTTATTGAGGCGTAAGTGGCATAAATTGCACATATTTAAATTGTGTAACTCAATCAATTACAAATAAAGTTGCTATAAACATTCATGCATAAGCCCTAGATGTGGAACGGTGGATCATGCAGTAGGTAGAGTTTTAAATTTTTACGAAACTGGCACACGTTTCCCAAAGTGGTTCTACTCTTTAAATTCCACCAGCAGTGCACAGGTGTTCTAATTTCTCTATCTCCTCCTCAACACTTGGAATTGTCACATTCTTGTTTCTCTTTTTTAGCTGTTCTATTAGGTGTGTAGAGTACTGTCCTTTTTCCACTTGTCTTCTTCATATCTAGTAGATCCCATGACTCATTATGACAAACACTGCTTTTCAACGCCCCTCACTTCCCTTGTCCCTTTCTCCCTCCATGGCACTCACCTAGAAAGATCTACAATATTTGTGGTACACATGCATTCACTTTTTTTATGTCTGTACCATTGGAGCCAACGGGTTTTGTGACAAATCACTTTATAAGGCAGATGACTGTCATTATAAATTAATGAACCTTAAAAAGTAGTGATTCTTGGCAACCAGAACCTCTTTCATGTTTCTTAATTCTGTGAACTTTTCCACTTGTCATTTTTATATCATCTCTACCTCTCTACTAGGCCCACTGCTCCTCCAGCCCAGGCCACCTGATTTTCAACTAATGATCTTGCATTGTACATCATTGTGTAGAGGGAGGCCATTACTGAACATTCTCTAATCTGCCCACGACAAACCCACCTGGGTCTAGATCCACCTTCCCTTTCTCTCTCCTGAACTCTGGACTTGCCCTTCTCATGGACTCTCGTCAAGAACATGACGTTCTTCCTGTCTCCCACATCCTAACCTGAGACATTGCCATCACACATCAAATATATGTTAGCATCACCCATTCTTAAAAAAAAAAAAAAAATACCCCAGAGACTTCTCCAGTCACTATCTGATTTATCTTCTCTCTGCCACAGAAACTTCTTGCATTTGTCTCCTGTTGCTATTTCCCCTTTCTCTCATTTAACTCATGCTTTAATCCACTGATGTATGTCTTCCACTTATTGGTACACTGAATTTTTGCCTTACTAGCATCACTAGTAATCCCCATGTTACCAAACCCAGTGGGTGCTTTTCTGTTCTCAGTGAAAGTCCATGATATTTAAAATGGGACTGCTCCATCTTTCTTGAAACACTCTCCTTTGACTTCTGCTTTAACACAACCCTGATTTTCCTCCCACGTCTCTGATTGATCTTTCTTTGTTTCCTTCATGAGCTTCTCTGTAAAACCTCTACCCTACCTTCTTCAGGACTTCAGAGCAGAACCCCTTCATTTTCTTCCCTATACTCTGCTTTTGGAAGCTCTCATCCATTTCCAAGGATTTAAGTTATCATATGCATTTGGCAAGTCCAAGAGTCAGTCACACATCCAGTTCAGCTGTCTTTGCCCTCGACAGTCAGTTGCCTACTTAGCTCTTCAAATCAGTGCCTTATAGTAACTATAATACAACATGGCCAAAAATGAACTCATGTCTCCCTGAAACTTGTTCTCTATCTTTCTATCCCAGACATCCTCATTTCAGTTGCTTCTACCAACTATTCAGATGAGCAAGGCAAACTCTTGAGAGTCATGACAGTCATTCTAGATGATTCCCTCTTCCTTACTAGCACATCCCCCATCCCACCAACCTATGCTGCCTAGTGTATTCAAGAAGTGTTTCAGTTCTATTCCAAACTGTGTCTTCAGTCCATCCATTTCTATGTATCCTTCCACCATCGTAGCACAGTCTCCCATTATTCCTTGTCTGGACTTTAGCCATAGACTCCTAATAAATTACTCATGCTTCTGTATTGCATTCTTCCGTAGTGTGCAGATGCTCTTTTAAAAATATAAATCAGATTATGTCCCTAGAATGAATAAGTCCATGCTTCCCAATGAACTTGGAATAAAATTCAAACAACTAACATTGGTATATGTACCAACATCTGGCTCCAATGGCTATGTACAACTATGTACATCTGGCTCCAACAACTATGTACCAGCAACTTCTCTGACCACATATTTCATGTTGTTCCTCTGCTACAGGCACAGGGGCCTGCTAGTACCTCATGCAGGGCAAGTTCTTTCCAATTTAGAAAAACAGCATCTTGTTTATTCTGCAGAAGACCTTCCTCCCCTGGGTGTTTGCATGCCTGACTCCCTACCATTCTTCGGTCTTTTTGAGACTACCTCCTCCATTCTGCACAAACAGGTCCCCTCACTAAACTCTCTCTCAGCAATCTATTTCTTGCATAGCACTTCTTAATTTGCAATTCCTTGTTGATTGGTTTATTTAACAGATATTTATTTTTCTCCTTCACTGCTCTATAAATTCCCCAAGGAAAGGAACTTTGGTGGTTTTTCTCAAAATTGTAGGCTCACTGACTTGCTTCTTCCTTGGATACCACATGCGATTGAAAGAGGCTTGAATCTTTGTCTTGTGGCATTAACCTTAGCAGCACCATTTTCACCATGCTTAGCCATGCAAACGCCCAAATTTTACTTGAGCAAATATTAAACTAACAGATGTCAACATGAGGCAGAGCTCCTAGTCACACACTCTAGAGTTGTGGGTATTTTTATAATTGTTTGTAATCTATTACATCAATTACTTTTGCACTTGCTTTGTTGATTACTAAACTTCACATGTTGTAGTATGGGTTTTTGTACTCAAAAATAATTATCACTTTGGAATAATTCATTCCAAGTGTACATGCATTTGTTATGTTTTTTCGTCATTTTCAATTTTTAAAATAATCTCTACTAATTATCATTATAATTGTGCCTTTTCTATATTGGTTCTGATCAGACTTGATGGAGTTAATGTATTTGGTTTTTAAAACATCTCAAGTCTGTGCCAAGCATAAGAAATATTCCATTCATAGTCTAGACTTACATGACCTCCTATTATTTCTAGAATCATCTCCAGTTGTGGGCAACTTTGCTGTGTTTTCACTCCAGAATATAGCTTTGTTTGTTTCTACAAAAATATGTAAGGTGAAAGCTAGTAAATAGACTCTGAATTCAAGTTTATCCAATTAACCAGAAAGGAATCTTTTTCCTAGTTAATCACATATTATTGGAAATGTCAGAGAGATTTAATGAACCTTCACAGAGGTCTGACTTTGACTCAATGAGGAGCTGATCTTTATGCAAGCTGAAGTCAGCAATTGTCTTTTTCTATTTCCCCTCTTTTGGTCTTCTATTTTGAGTCTTCTTTCCTCCTTCCCAACCTCTTTTCTTTCCCACTCTATAACTGCACCAGAGACATACTCATCTCCACTCCTTCCTTTGCCCCTCCTCCCTCTGCCTTGCCTCTCATATTCTCCCTGCCTTCCCCCCTGCATTCCAATATTGTTTCTGGCTTACTTGTTCTACATGGTTAACCTGCCTATCCTTGATGCTAGCTCATCAATATAATGCTTGGTTGCTCAAATATATCATTAAAAAGCTTCTTTCTTGAAATAACAACTCATGATGTTATTTTATATTCTTCCATAAAATTCAATGTTTTAGTAGTTTACCAAATTTTTTTTAGTACATTTCCATGATGGTTTCCTGTTTGGCATAAAAAGGTCATAGAATTTTAATGCATTCAGCCAATCCACTATAGTTTTTTTATATTAAAATTAATTTTAAATAATTATAGTATATATAAATATATACACATACATACATACACATACACATCCAGTGATAATATAATAAAATTAAAATTTATTATAAGTATATAATTTATTGAAATCATATGAGATTATAACCTCATAAGTATTTTTGCTTTTTTTATTCCTTTGGGTTTACCCTTTCGTTTCTTGTGTACTGGAGGCTGGGTTCTGTGTGCTTGCTCGTTTTCCTGAAATCAGCATCATAAGAATGATACAATATTTCTGAAAATACTTGTTTATTACTTTTTGTCTTTTACAATACAAGTCTTTGAAGATGGAAAATCTTTATGTTATTTAATAACTATAAAATATGAAGGCATTATTTTCAGAATAATATATACTAATGCATAGCTTACAGGAAAATTCATTAATATTTGTTAACCAAATTTATGATAAAAGAATAGAAGTGAAGGTCAGGCATGGTGGCTTACACCTATAACCCCAGCCCTTTGGGAGACCAAGTTAGGCATATCACTTGAGGCTAGGAATTCAAGAGCAGCCTGGCCAAAATGGTGAAAACCCCATCTCTACTAAAAACACAAAAATTAGCCCAGCATGGTGGCGGGTACCTGTAATCGCAGCTACTCAGGAGTCTGAGGCACAAGAAGTGCTTGAACCCTGGAGGTGGAGGTTGCAGTGAGCTGAGATTGTGCCACTGCACTCCAGCCTGGGCAACAGAGCAAGATTATGTCAAAAAAAAAAAAAAAAAAAAAAACAGAAGTGAGATTCTGTTTAGGAATTAAAGGTCAAATAGCAATGGCAGATGGGATAGGATGTGGTGAGCAAGCAATTTAGGTAGAACTTGTACAAAAGGCATGGAAGAATGCAAGAGTAAGTCATCCTTGAAGAATGCCAATGGCTCCACTTTTGAGGGTTGCTATGAGGTTATCCTGTCTAACGGGGGCAGGGGGGCGGGCATGAGTGAAAGTTGGCATGACAAGTGGGAAAAGCCAGATTTGAAAGAGCAATGGACAGCCATTGTGACATTTTGAGTAGGAAAATGGCATGATACGATCTGTGTTTTAGAAAAATAGCTTTGGTAGCAATGTCTCCACCGCTTTGGATTGGAAACCAGAGGAGCTGGGTGATGAAGGTTTTATCTGACATGGAGGCCAAACAAATGGAGGTAGGGGACAGAGTTGAAAGCCATGTTGACTGAACATAACAAAATCAATAGCTTTTGATAAACTGCAACTTCTGCCTTTCAGTTAGAAATATTCCATTATTCCTGGTTTTCAGAAAGAAATGATACTCCAGTTTCACAGTATTTTCAAAATCTAGTGAGAGTTAGGGTCAAAGATTAAGGAACTTGTGGAGGAGCAGGGACTTGTGAACCCCCCACCTCCACCCCACTTCCTTCATTGCCTCTTTCAGTTGGAAAGTTTTTAAATTTTGGAACAATCTCAGATTCTACTGAGTCAGGTCTGGCAGACAAGTCTTTGTTATTCGTCTGCTCAATGAAAACAACACTTTCCAAAATCCATACAGTGAGTTTATAATATATAAATAGAAAAAAATACCCCAAGAGAAATGGTGGAAACTCCTATTACCAGACTTACTAAAAAGAGGACCAAAAGAATCCTGCCGGGTTCTGCAGGGACCTGAAGGAAGCATGCATGGGGTGCTTTTCAATGCAGAGTGATAGCTGCTAGAGAGACAGAGAGTTTTCCTTTCTAAGGGAAGCTGACTATCCACCACTCTGGCACCCACTGGGACACTGGCACCTTCTTTAAAATGTATAAACACATAGTCTGAGAATTAGAATCCCAACCGTTTGTAGTCTTGCCAATACTGGGTGTGTCCACCACCCTCAACTCCCTTTCAGACACACACCAAAATACGGGCACTTTGGGCTGGGCGTGGAGGCTTACACCAGCAATCCCAGCACTTTGGGAGGCCAAGGTGGGTGGATCACAATGTCAGGGGTTTGAGACCAGCCTGACCAAGATGGTGAAACCTCATCTCTATTAAAATACAAAAAAGTAGCTGGATGTGGTGGTGGGTGCCTGTAATCCCAGCTATTCAGGAGGCTGAGGCAGGAGAATCACTTGAGTCTGGGAGGTGGAGGTTGCAGTGAGCTGAGATTGCACCACTGCACTCCAGCTAGGGCAACAGAGAGAGACTCTGGCTCAAAATAATAATAATAATAATAACAATAATAATAATAATAATACAATAAAAATAATTTTAAAAATACAAAGTATAGGCACTTTGCGGGGTCCAGTCCTGCTTATATTTGAAGTGAGCAAGTTATGTTTTGCTCCAATCTTTGAGTTGGGCGCACTGCAATGTGCTTAGCCACTGTAGCCTAGCTCAGAGCCAGAATCTCATCTCTTCTGTTTGCTGTTCTCAGAGACCCCTCCTCACTGTCCTAACCGTAGTTGAGCCCCTTCTCCCGATTCTCGCAAAGCACAGCCATTCCTATTTTATCTGTAGACCTTAGTGAGGGTGGGGACATAAGGGAGACTGGCAGCAGCCCAAATCACAACGAGAACCAATATAAATGTGAATAATCACTTTCTCAGAACTTTCAGGCACAGAGAGCTTCTCTCCAGCCACACTTCCTTGGATCCTACTTGCTGTTTTTCTGGAGGAGTGTGCTCTCCCTATCATGGACTTTACCTTTGTCACTCCTCTTCTCTCTCTCCTGTTCTTCTGAAATCCAAATGGTCTTGCCAGGGGACAGACTTCATATTACTATGATTTTACTAGACAAACAAATTCAGTTCAGTTCAGTTTGCTAGAACCCTCTCCTTCACCTCCAGAGCAGGAAGGAGAGTCGTGTCTCTAGCAAAGGTTCAGTAACAGGCTTTCTGAAACATAAAAGAGCCAGCTTCAGCCCGGCATGGTGGCTCATTCCTGTAATCCTACTAACTCTGGGAGGCCAAGGTGGGTGGATCACCTGAGGTTAGGAGCTCGAGAGCAGCCTGGCCAATATGGTGAAACCCCATCTCTACTAAAACCAGAAAAGTCAGCCAGGTATGGTGGCGGGGGTCAGTAATCCCAGCTACTCAGCAAGCTAAGGCGGGAGAATTATTTGAACCCGAGAGGCAGAGGTTGGAGTCAGCCGAGATTGTGTCAAAAAAAAAAAAAAAAAAAGAACCAGCATCCTGGGCGGAATGCTGTTCTTGCCCCTAGAATACCATGGTCGTTTTCTCCTTCTTAAAAAAAAAAAAAAAAAAAAAAATTAAGATATTTTTAAATGTTTAAATTACATTTAAAGAAATATTATTATCGCTTGATTTAATTATATATTATTGATCCTTCTAATCTAGTCCTATGTGACAAACAGATAAGAAACACATCATCTGCTCACACACTGGAAATGGTAGTTTTTCCTCTGGCCAATCATCCTCAGCTAAAACTTCTTGCCCCGAACACTCCTGACTTCTCTACCAATGACTTTGTGCTTTTCCTGCTTGGTAAGTTAAGAATCACCCATTCAAGTTTTTGATCACCCGGCTAATTCTTGATAGGTGAAGATATGGTCACTCATTCATTTAGCAGGTGTTCTTCTCACTCTTTCGTGAGGGAAAGAGGGTGTGCCTTTGCACCTGTGAAGGCCGGCTGCATGCCTTTCCCGCTTGTGCACTTTCCAAGCACCTGCCTGCCAGGACCCACAGCAAATGTTAATTCACTACAGCCTTGAACCTTTTGGGCCATTTCTAACTATGTTAACATGGGGAATAGGACTTCAGATCTTCAACAATTAAATGCACAAATAATTAAGATGGAACTTTTTCTGAGAAGTTGGTTTCTCCAAGGCCATATTTCAACACCAAACTCAGTCTGTTTTGAACAGATAAACTAGTGCTTGAATTATACCCGGATTGTAAATTAGGCATCTGTGACCTGTACTCTGAATAATATTTTTATGACTTGAAGAAAATTAACTTGAAACCAAGTTGAAGTTTAGTGACTGGAAGACTGTGACTCATTATGAATTAGGGAAAGAATGCATGTATTGATGGTTATAACCTTACCAGGTTATACCAATTTGTCTGTTGGTTAAATGCAGTGTCAAACTTACATTGCAGTTTCTTTTAAGTCTCTCTTTAATTTTAACAATAAAAGAAATTGGAGTTTTGATCTAATATTTCTAGATATAAAAGTGCAATGTCTTTAGAAGTCATTTGATCATTTATTGTGTAGTGCATTTTTTGGATTCCCTTTGATGTCTCAGGTTGATTCTTCAAACAGAAATTTAAATTAAATTTAAATGAGACAATCTGATTTCCCAGACCTGAGAGAGTATTCACAAATATGAAAGAGACAGCAGAGCAGTAGCCCAGTTGTTCAGCTGGAGGGTGCTTGGAGAGAGGAAGCAGGGGGACAGCTACATTTAGTAAGAGAGCTGAGTGCAAAGCCCCAGGGCATACTCCATTGAGAGCCAGAATCCGTGCACCCAATAAAAATACCATTGCCACAAATCTTACTACATCCTGCTGCTGTATAGCCAGCTACTATCTTTCATTCCTACAAAAAAAGTCAACTGGTTTAATTTACTCTTTAAAAGCACCAAGACCTGCTGTTTAAATCCATGTAGTATAAAGTCAAGTCTATGCTCCAAGCTGGGCCCACTGGCTTCCTAGCCGTGTTTTCTTAAGCACTCATTTTGTGAAAAAGATGGCTGCAAAGTTTCTATGACTCTCTCCAATGAAATACATTGTTTAAATCCTGATCCTTTGAATCTGGATTGAGCTTAGTGAATTGTGACAGAAGTACGTCTTCCAAGGCTAGCTTAAGAAGTTGTGTAACTTCTACCTTGGTCTCTTGGAACGCTCTTTCTGGAGAAAGCCAGCCACTAGTAGAAGAAATCTCACTTTCAAAGATGGCCATGCTGTGAGAAAGCCCAAGCTAGCCATGTAGAATAGCCCCATGTGGAGAGAGACAGATGCCTGCCCAACCTCAGCTGCTCCAGCCATCCCAACCAACCAAGACACCAGGCCTGGGAGTGAATAAGCAAGCCTGGACACAATGCAGAAAAGAACTGAGGAACTCAGATGATGCCAGAAATGAGATACCAGACACTGGGTATGTTGTCCCAGCCATCCTTTCCTCTTCAAGTCACTTCGGGTTAGGCCATGGTCATTGTAGCACAGAGCAGTGCCATCCCTGTTGGATCCATCCAAATTTCTGACCCACAAAATCATGAATATAATCAAATATTTATTGTTTGGAGTCACTAAGTTTTTGTTGGTGTCTTATGAAGCAATAGACAATCAGAACACTGCTAAACTCACCAGGCCTCAGTTTCCTCTCATTAAAATGTGGGGACAATGACACTTACTACAGGAGACACTTGTAGCTGCCCACATCCTTTCTCCTCATTTGCCTAAGCATTTAGATAAAAGACTCATTTTCCAGACTCTCTTCTAGCTAGAAGAGACTTGAGAGTACATTCTGGTGAAAGAGAAGTAAGAGGAAACCAAAGGTCCACAGCTGAGAAATATTCTTAAAAGGTAGTGGACATACCTTCTATGTTCTCCTTCATTCCTCTGCTTAGAATATGGATGTGAGGGCTGGAGCACAAGCAACCATCCTGAACCTGGAGGAAATAAGCTGAGGATTACAGAACATTAGGACAGAAGGATGCTTGTGGAGCCATCATATTTACTGTCCGTCTTAATTATCTTACATAAGTAATAAACTTTTACCTTGTTCCACACACGAATTTTTTGGGAGGGGGTTCCAATGCTCACAGCTACACCAATCTCACAGGGTTGATGAGTCAAATGTAAAATGTACAACATTGGTTCATTGTGTAAAACATTGTCTCATAGTCAGCAAATGACAGGAGCCTCCTTCTATCCCTCTCATATCCTTAACTTCGCTACCACCTATGACAGTGAATTCCAATCTTTCCCAAACTGTTTAATCTTTTGCAATGTTTTAGGTAATAAATAAATAAGATGCAGGGTCTGACCCCAAGGGATGGAATGGATTAGGACTATTTCAAGTACAGGAAAAAGGTATACAACTTTGCATTGCCTGCCTTCAAAATGCTTGCAATCAGAGAGGAGAATGTGAACAGGAAAAGTTAAGCAACTATGCAAATAAAAGAAAGTTGGGTTGTGCTGGGGTCCTGAGAAAACCCATTGATGCCTCTGCTAGAGGCTCAAGTCAGGAAGTTTCCTTTCCCTATGGGAGGTGAGGCGAGATCAAGGACATTACACTCTGTTGAGAAGTTTGTATTTTTCTTGATCTTCAATCCCTACAGATAGAAAGCAAATTAGGTGTGACCCCCGCTTGATGATAAGGAGATGAGGCTCAGACAAGTCAAGTAAGTTGGTTGAGATAAGAGAGCCGACATAGGTGAGGTTGAAAAACAGGTCTGTGGGATTCTTAAACCCAGGTGCTTTCTTGGTATGCCCTATTCTTTTCAATGCCTTTTCAATGAAAGAGCAGGCCAGAGGTGCTGAAGTAGCAGCATCATTGCAAACCTACCTGATAGGTTCTAATAGAATTTCCAGGCACTCGAAAGGCACTTGCAACCCAGGAACTTCTGTGCCTCCTTGTCATCATCCTTTCCCATCACAGAGTTGTAGATGACTGTGTGATTTTTCCAAGTCGGACTTGAACTGTGCCCTGTTGGCACTTTGACCCTGCCCAAATGAGACAGGAGGACGATTGAACACTCCACCACTGGGGCTGCTCCTGGACAGGAAGAAGTGAGAGGAACAGTTTACGCTTTCCGAGGGATAATTAGGCAGGAGGTGGTGCATCTGCAGCTACTATCGGTCCAGTGTTACAGGTCTTCCTAAATAGATGAGGGCAGCATCCTGTCTTCTTCACTTATTGATTTGTGTGGAAAGAGAGCCTATGGCACATGCCAATCAGCCCGACAAAAACAAATGCTCCCCCATCTCTGCTTCAAGTCAGGACTGCTCTCAGACTCGTGATGTGGACACGCAGGGAAGAAAAGATCTCAGCAGTTAACTGAACCTTGAAACATTTCTCAGATCCTTCCTTCCAGTCTTCTCTAGTCTCAGTGTCACTTCCTTAGAGCAGATTTAGCATCTCTTACGTGGACTCTACACACCCTTGGGGGCTGTTTTTTATCCCATCTTCTGCTTCAGCCTCCACTCTCCAGTCCTTTCATGTAGCTTTCATGGCCAGCTTTCAAAAACACCAAACCAACCAGGTCTCTCTTCTGCTTAAAAATCTCACCAGCTCTCAGGCCCAGTCAAATGCTAGCATGACACTTATGAATTGTGTCTGCTTCTCACTGCACCTGCCTTTCTCTGAACCCCACTCCATCTCCATCGCTTGAATGGTCCCTGTTCCCTGAGAACCAGCAGGCTTTGTAATAGCCCATCTCTTTGCAAGATACTTCCCCAGCCCTCCAGCACATTCCTATTCATCTCTCAAGTCTTTTCTGTAGTCTTCCTCACTTCCTGTAGAGTTTCTGCTCTCTCCTCTAATCTGACCTCCATGGGTCCTTCCTCACAGCCCATGCTCCTTTGCATTGGTTGTGTGGATTTGTTTGGGCTCTTTGCTTTCCCTTCAGGCTTATTGGCCTTTAAGGTTTCCATGCCGAACACAGTGTTGAGATATCATAGGTGCAGGGTAAATTTTTGTTAAATAAGCAAGTGAATTTGAAAGCATCTGTGTGCCAGATAAAATGAATACAGCATTTAGAGGATCTGTTGCTGGTCTGCACACTTCTAGTAATTACTATATATTTGCTGTCTAATAACTGGGGATAAATACACATTATGTCATTTTTCTAAACAACTTATCTAAATTATGTCAGTTTAATGCAATCAATAAATGACAAATTTGCAAAATGCCTCTCTTTACAAAACCAATTTGAGACAACCACTGGCATAAACTTAATGAAGTTTGAGAATAAAAGGAACTTCAAAGTGGCCTGGTTTCCCCATAGGGGAAGTTACTGAATTGCATGCAGTGATTTCTATTTTAAGTGATAAATTTGAGCATCTTGACAATTGTAGGGGAAAAAAATCAAGAAAGGCAGAACCAGAGTGAGAAAGGATGGGTAATATTGCATTGCCATATTGATGCCAGCCACGATGAGACTAGCCTAACTGTTGCCTCCAGAAGAAATGTTACCTCAGTGAGACCTTGAATAAGATCCTTAGCAACATCTAAATTACGAAGTTTCATCAATAAGAAAAGAAGAAATATACATATTTTCATTCATTTATACTTGCACAAATGTTAAAATTTATGTTCCCTGTTTATTATAGCTAGTATGACAAAATCAAACACAGTCATGCATCACTTAACAAGAGCGATATGAACTGAGGATTGTCTCTGGCATTTTTGTCCTTGTGTGAACATCAGAGAGTATACTGACACAAACCTAGATGGTGGTCTATTGCACACCTACGCTATATGTATGGCCTATCGCTCCTAGGCTACAAACCTGCACAGCATGTTACTGTACTGAACACTATAGGCAAATGTAGCACAATAGTAGTTGTGTATCTAAACATAGAAAAGGTAGGCAAAAATACAGTATTATGATCTTATGGGACCACCATTGTACACATGGTCCATCATCGCCCAAAGCATCATTATGTAGCACATGACTGCATTATACACTACTTTATGAAAAATATTTTATACTATAAAAAAATAAGATATTGGCCTCATGCAGTGGCTCATGCCTGTAATCCCAGCACTTTGGGAGGCCTAGGTGGGTGGATCACCTGAGGTCAGGAGTTCAAGACCAGCCTGGGCAACATGGTGAAACCCCATCCCTACTAAAAATACAAAAATTAGCTGGGCATGGTGGTGGGGGTCTTCAATCCCAGCTACTTGGGAGGCTGAGGCAGAAGAATCACTTGAATCCAGGAGGCAGAGGTTGCAGTGAGCCAAGATTATGCCACTGCACTCCAGCCTGGGTGACAGAGCGAGATTCTGTCTCAAAAAAAAAAAAAAAGATATAACAGGCATGTCAACATTTTTCTCCTTTATTATATAGACTATTAAACATTTCAGAGGGAAACTTCTGGAAAGATCATGAGAGTTTCTGCTAACTTAACTCTCTAGGCAGTGTATACATTGTTCTATCTCTATATATCTTGTAGGAAAAATAAAAAATAAAAAAACAAGCAAACTCATTTTGAAAACATTACATGATTAGTGGCAGAAACTTTACTGAATGATTCTGTCTGTAGGTGTCTAGATTAATACTATCAGCCTCTTCAAAACTGAACGAAAACTGTTTATGTATTGTCAGGAACTGTCTTTTTGTTATTTGTATTGAAATCTACCTCTTCTAGCACGCATCTCTTCTCCAGTAATATATGTAGGATGCACGTAGCATCTCCCAGATAAAGAAATGTCAGTAGGAAAAGAGCCAGTAGTGTTTGCAAGTTCCACACCCACTAAACAGAGGATGGTGTTGTGCTAGTAAGCACAACGCCCGGGGTCCTCACCCTCATGAAGACTTTCCCTTGGTTGATAGCAGATGTCATTCATTAATAGTGAGTGCCCCTCTTCTCCACCTAGTCAGGACACAGCTTCACCATCCTCAGCACAGCATCACTACCAACTGATAACAGAGGTTTCTGTGTGCCATTGACAGAGCACACCATGAGATGGAATGCTTAGAAAGATTGGCAACCAGGGTAACAAAGGGCAAATGGAAATGGGATGTGCTAAGGCACCTAATCTACCTGAGAATGCCATTCTCAGTATTGGTGTGTTCACATAAAACACACACACACCACTCAAAAAGAAGGTCTTTAGACCAGAATTATACTAGAATGTAGCAAACCAGTTCTACCTGCTCTGCCTGCTAAAATTCTAGACTTCCTTCAAGCTCCTCCCCTACAGCCCAGTGTCACCTCCTCTAGGAAGCCTTTCTGGATTCCTCAGTCAGTTGATCCTTTATCTTCTGGGATCCTGAAACACTCTGCTTACTAGTGTTTTTGATGGACAGCAAATAGTCAAGTTATTTGGATGCAAGTTACCCCTATGAGTACACCCATATCTAAGCCTGTCCTATAACATGACTAGGGCCACCACCACTACTCTTATTGCCATGGAACCCATCCCTGCCAACGCTTTAGGAGTGTCTAGAATATGGACAGGAATGCACTGGTCAATATACTGTTAGCAAAATTATGGCTGGTGAAGTTCTCCTCAGTTCAGGCACCGGTGTGTGAGGCTGGGCAGGCTAGCTTCTCTCTCCACTGTTGCAGCATTTTCTGTCTTAGGTCTGCCTGTCATCCCGCCTTCCAGGGTTGAGCCACCACCCTCCGCTCCATATTGCTGTAGTCACTGGGTGCCGTTGGCCTGTCCGGGGACTCTGTAACCCTCACACTCCATGTTTCACACTCAGAGCCTTCATGAAGAAAAATAGAACTAATTTACTTGCTCTTTGAGTCACCATTTTCTTCCTTATCGCACTGATCATTTTCTCTTCCTACTCTTTGGAAGTTTTTCAGCAGTCAGCAGAAACTCTTGCCCAGTTAGCCTACTCTCGGAATACATGGACCAAAGTCCAAAACATCTGAGATTTGTTCAGAATTTATGGTCACTGCCATACCTACAGATACGCATTGGCCCTTAAATTACATTCCTGCTCCAAAATTCCAGTCCCACTTGGATATTTTTCTAGGTTTTCTTCTGCATCAATTCTAGTTCCATTTTTCACCCCCTTTCCCAGAATGTTCAGAGGTTCCGTAGTAGTGAACACTCTTTTAAACAGCAGGATGGTAGCATCTGCATTTTGATTACACCATTCCCCCTATTGAACCACTCCAGGGACTAAACCTATCATTGCCAAACACCCATAAGAACATGGTCCTCTTAAATTCTCATTGCTGGCAGTAGTCTGGGGGTAAATTAGAGACAGTGAGGTACAATTTAAGAAGTTCAAAATAAAGCCGCTTTTCAAGAGTTAAATTAATTAAATCAACATATAATAGGAAGTGACAGAAAAGACTTTGAGGCTCAGGGGAAAGTCACTTCACCACAGCCTGGTTAGTAACATTAACACATTTAAAAGGAAGAATGTGTCAGCAGAGGGAGGCACCAAATAGGAAACAGAGCGGGAGAAGTGCATGCGTGGTCCTCCTACAGTGTCCAGTAGCAATCCTAATAACTATGCTTAATGCTTGATATATGTCAGCGTTGATATTTGCATTGGTTTTTTGCAGCAGTTCCCAGACTGAGCAGACATCAGAACTCCTGGGAGGGCTTGTGAAAAGCACAGACCGCTGGGCCTCAGCCCAGAGTTTCTGATGCAGCAGGCCTGGGGTGGGCCTGAAAAGCTGCATGTCTCAAAACGCCCCCAGGTGATGCTGATGCTGCTGGTCCAGAGAAAACACTCTGAAAATCCCTGGTTTAGGTGGGTGTTTCATCAACATTTGGTGAAATCCAAAGAAGCAGCCACATTGCATTTGGCTTTGAGAGCCTTTAAGTGAAATCCCCTTTCCAACCACAATGGATACTGTAAGTATGAAAACTGACATAAATCAAACACAAATGTAGTTATGGGCTGTAGCAAATGTAAAGTACTTACAGGCTTGGAATTTCAGTTTCAACCTCTATAAGGCTAATTATTTCACCCCAAGCACTGCGCCCATCACTGTGATTGCTGCCACCTGGTACATAGTGACACGCTAGATATTGACTGACAAATTATGTAGAGTTTTTACCAGTACAAATAGTAGAGAGAGTAGTCAAAAACTTTGTAAATTAATTAGTTATACTTTTATCATAAAAAACCTATTTAATGTATTAATAGTATTTATTATTCATTTAGTAAGTATTTTTATTATTTGCTATTAATTAAAGGATGATTCATCATACTATGGGGCACCCATGTTTCCGGCACTGTTCAAAAACATTCACGTATATTAACTGATGCAACCCTTGCCATAACCTCATCTCCATTTTACAGTAAGGAAACTGAGGCTCAGAGAGGTTAAGTGACTTGCCCATGGTCTCACAGCTCCTAAGTGGCAGAACAACAACCCAATGTTAGACAGCCCAACTCAACCATCTATATTCCTAAGAGTCACATTCTACGGTTTTGTGATTATTTAGCAAGTTACAGTAAATGCAAACAAATGTCAATCATTAATTAGGTATTAAATTTTGATCAGAAACTGTTAAATCAACTTGCAATTGGAGAGACCATTTACCAAACAAAACAAGGCATAAAAAGTTCTCTTTTTCACGTTACGCTTTATCTGTTATCAATTGATCTTTAATATCACTTTGATAATCTTTATTTGCTTAATTTCTTGTCTTGCATTTTTTTCAGGGAATATATTAACTGTAGCTAAGTCACTCTTCTACCAAACTAAATATATCTTTTTTAATAATAACAATAATTTGTAGTATTATTATAATAAAGCAAGCATTTATTGAGTTGTCTTTGTGCAGCTATTAGGTTAAGTACTTGATCATCCTCACCATAGTCGAAGGAGTCAGATGTAATTTATTTCTTGTTTATTGTTAGAAAATCTGTGGCACTTAGAGTTTAGAATAACTTGCCTTAGATGATATGGCTAATAAGTATAAGAGCTAAGATCGGCCGGGTGTGGTGGCTCATGCCTGTAATCCCAGCACTTTGGGAGGCTGAGGCAGGTGTATCACGAGGTCAGGAGATCGAGACCATCCTGGCTAACACGGTGAAACCCCGTCTCTACTAAAAAAATACAAAAAAACTAGCCTGGTGCGGTGGCGGGCGCCTGTAGTCCCAGCTACTCGGGAGGCTGAGGCAGGAGAATGGCGTAAACCCGGGAGGCGGAGCTTGCAGTGAGCCGAGATCCCGCCACCGCACTCCAGCCCGGGCAACAGAGCGAGACTCCATCTCAAAAAAAAAAGAAAAAGAAAAAAGAGCTAAGATCTTTTGCCTCATAAGTGCAGGCCTCTCACCATTACACCACATAAGAATCACCCACACAGACTTGAGAGAGGAAAACACCAGGGGCAGAATGGCGTGCTGGAGGAGAGACAGGGCACTAGCCCAGCCTGCTCCTGGGCCCTCAGTGACCGGGAGCATGTCCTTCTCTGGAATTTGCTGTGCCCTCTGGTTAATAGGACAGCACTCATATGAATTCTAAGGTCTGTCCCAAATCCAAAGCATGTGCTTTCCCTTCCAGGTTTTTAGTTAAGCCATTTGCCATCGTCTTGATTTCCTTTCCCAGCTCACTCGCACAGAACCCTTCCTGTGATGGTTACTTTTATGTGTCGACCTGGCGAAGGAATGCCCAGACAGCTAGTAAAACATGTTTTCTGGGTGTGTCTGTAAGAGTAGTTTTGAGAGAAATCAGGATTTGAATTGGGCAAACTGAGTAAGGAGATGACCCTCCCCCACCTGGATGAGCCTCCTCCAAGCCTTTGAGGGACTGAATAGAACAAAAAGGCAGAAGAAAGGCAAATTTGAGCCTTTTGCTTGAGCTGGGACATCCATCTTCTTATGCCCTCAGATATCAGTGTTTACGGTTCGCCAGCTTTCAGATTCAGGCCACAAATTACACTTTGTGGTCTGAATTTAGAAAATTCAGGGCACAGCGAATTCCAGAGAAGGACATGCTCCAGGTCACTGAGGGCCCAGCAGTAGGCAGGGCTAGAGGCAGAGCTAGTGCCCTGTCTCCTCCAGCACGCCCTTCTGCCTCTGGCATTTTCCTCTCTGAAGTCTATGTGGGTGATTCTTCAGGCTTCAAATTCTGAAGACTGTGTGGTCTGAATTACAAAATTCGAAGTCACGGGGGACTTTGAATTATACCGCCAACTTTCCTTTGGAATTGGACTGAATTTTGCTACCAACTTTCCTACTTCTCTGTTTTACAAATGGCAGATCATGGGATTTCTCAACCCCCAAAACCATTCCAGCCAATTCCTGGAGATTTATTAAATCTCCTCCTATCTGTCTTTCTATTTACTTATCTATCGCGTATGTGTTCTGTTCCTCTGAAGAACCCTAGTACACCTCCACCCATGGGCCTTCCTTGCCTCATCCACCTTGTATTCCCTAATACACAGGCCCTTTGACTCTTTCTTACTCCTCATTCCAACACATTAAGGACTATGATAAACACTCCATCGTTTTGCAATGATTCAACTGCAGCCTTGCATTTTCTCCAATTATTTTCTTCTCTGCGTCATTTCTTCCAGACTTGCTAGTACCTTCTCCTGAGTGGAACCTAGCCTTTTCCTTATTTTTTACCCAAAAGGTTTCATTGAAGACATCGATCAGTAAAATTGTATGGTTTTTAAGGAAAAACTACCATGCACAGCTCGTTGCATCTCCTATGTGAAATTAGAGCCCAGTTTCTGCTACAGATAACTCATAGGCTGTTTGTTAAGAGGTACTGATTTTTACAAGAAGACAAAAAGTAATGCTGACCGTCAATTTCTGTCTCACAAAGGAGGTTTCTAGAAACATGTTTCCCAACCTGAGATACTTGAGATTCTAAATATTTTTGATAATCACTTTGCCATTTGGAAGATCTGGAATGCTTGTATCACTTATTTTTTTAACTGCTCCTCCCCTCCCCTTCCCAGTGAAGGCCAACATAAATACAGGATGAGAGGAGGGCGGGGGGAGCTTGGGAGGGAGGAGGATGGGAAAAAGAAGAAGATTTCATATCAACATTCAGATTTGATGTACATTATGTGCAGCAGGATCCAGGAGGTAGAGAGGCCGCCAGCTGGGGTTTGTGGTTCCAGAGGAAACAGCTGTTTTGAGATTATAGGAACAAAGGAAGTGTCAGGCCGGAAGGAGAGCAGGAAGCCACTTCAGCCCCTCTGAGTTTTTGTGGTAGCTCCTCCTTGTACCAGGGTTGTGAGACCTTCGCATGATGTTCTCTAGGACAAATCAATGTGAGAAAATAATAATAAAACTACAAAAACAGAATTTGATGGGGTTTGTCCTTTGGCTTGGTTTAAACAAGTGGTTACTGGTTTTGTAAGCTTGACTCACAACCTGCTTTCTCATGGAGCTACTCCCCCTGCCCTGGTAGCAGGCCATGGAAGATTTCAAAAACAGCTTCTTACTGTGGGAATGAAAAGTTTTTCATTAAAGATGTTACCTTTTAAACTCTCTGCCTCCTACAAACAGCTTTAGGCTTCTCCCACACAAATGTCTCTCCTTCTCTCTCTCTTATATATAATATGGAATTCTTTTAAAGTATCAAGTAATTAAAGCTCTTCATGGGTGAACTCACCCATTGAGAGGAATCCTCCAGCACATGAAATGACGGCTGTATCAAATTCTAAATCTGTCTTTTAAAAAACCCAACATATTTTTCTGATTTTTGGCAGTAAGAGAACTAATTTTGTTCCAAACACGATACACTTAACATTTCTTTTCTCCTCAGTGGGTTTATATTCTCCAGCTCCATTTGGGTGAAAATTTCTGTTAACCAGAATGAGTCAAAGACAGACTAAATAGCTACCTATATTTAAAATTTCTCCCATGTTCAATTGTAATTTGTGTTCCCAGATAAACAGAGTGAGGAACCAAGATTAGGGAAGGCGCGAAGAAATGATGATAGGAGACCAATGGAGTTGTCTTTTTTTTTTTTTTTTAATTGCCTCACTGTTACTTGGAGGTAGAAAAAAAGAAAAGGAAAGAAAAGAAAAAATCTAGACAACACACTCAAGCCCAGGTCTGCTGATCAGACTGTGATGTGTTTGACTTTAATTTGTGCAACCAGCCCCCTCTCCGACCTAGTGCAGATGCCACGTCCTTTTAACATCAGCAGCCACTGGCCTCATTCTCATACCCTGAAATGTGTTCCCTGGAAGTATCTTGCAACCAGCCAGGGCAGAGAAGCAATCCTGCATGCAGTGAAAAGCAAATTGTGCTTGTGTTATATGACAATTTTGTTTTCCATGAGCTGTTTTAATTTTCCTTAATTTGGGGTTATATATAAACGACGTTATGTTTAAGAAATAACCATGGAGAAAAGCAATGATCAGAGAGGAATGGTTCCATTTCAGAAGCAATTTAATACTTGTCTCCTGGATGTGAGCATGGACCATGTGCAATTCCCTTTCTCTTTCAAAGAAAATGGTGAGAAGACCAGTTCCATCAGCACCTTTGCTGCCCAGGAATCCAGGCATACATTCAATTCAATTCATCAATTTCTCAGTTAAAGTCATGAGGTGATTAATGTAAGAGGCTTGTCTTGAAGCTGTTCATTCATATTGGCTTCCAGTCAAAGATTGAAATTCACGAGCACACAATTCAGAACATTTTCCACAGGAACTGTCTCTATTCCCCTCTTTGATGAGGTGCCATTTCTTCTAAGGGTAGGGCAGTCATGGTTAACTAATTATTGGTAACTCTGAAGTTACCTCAAGGTTGTCGACTTCGCTGTGTTGTTTCCTGTGGGAGACTGGGAATGAAAA
Source organism: Colobus angolensis palliatus (assembly GCF_000951035.1). Taxonomy (NCBI): domain Eukaryota; kingdom Metazoa; phylum Chordata; class Mammalia; order Primates; family Cercopithecidae; genus Colobus; species Colobus angolensis. The sequence goes on from NW_012112253.1 coordinate 7,285,298, forward strand.
CTCAAAGAGACATAGGACCATGTGCCCTTAAGGCTCAGACGGACTCGAGATGTCATCTGGCTCAACAGAAGCATGTTATGGAGGAAGAAATGGAGCCAAAGGAGACTGAGTGTCTGTTCAAGGTCCCGGGCCTAAATGGCAGAGCCGGGCAAGACCTCTATCACCGTACCACTCGTGAACCTTTGCCACAGCTCAAGGCACGCTTCTCAATCCATTTTGCCGAGGTGGGCAAAACAGATCATGGGTTCTCCTTGATAAGGCAAAAGACGAAAACTGTGGGCCAGTGACAGATGAAGGGTGGCAGGAGAGATCGCAGATGAGACAGTGGAGAGACGAGAGAGGTCCTGGGAAACCCAGGTAGAAGAGACAGAGAAGGAGGAGTGGAGAGGGAAATATTCAAACTTTTATTCTCCACAGTCTCCCTTTTTCCCATGATTGCTCATGATGGTGAGAATTGGTGAAGCTACATTTTGAGACTCTTTTTCCTTTTTCTTGGATAGCAATAATTAGTCGTGTGAAGATGACCACTCCAATGACAATGTGATTTCAATGAGAAAAAGTGGAGGAATAAACTATAATTATTTGGACAGTCATTCGGTCAGTTTTTCTTTGTCTTGTCATATTTTAAATGATTAATGAAGTTTTATGTGGGTGTCTGCTGAAGAGGTTACTGAACATGTTTTAAAGCCTTCTTTTTTTTGCTTCTTATTTCCATTACATAACAGTTTGTGGGATTTTTAAAAACTCTCAGTTTGAATTAAATAGAATCACAGACCACTTAATCTAATTTAAACTCCAATGTCACTTGCTCTTGACATTAGCTGTGTAAAAAAAATAAACATTTTTCTTCTCCAAGTAGCCTAAGATGTGAGCCATTGCTCCTAGCACAGTATTTCCTAAAGATTTTGGAGCTTTAGATAAGTAGAGATGATCTCAGAATAAAAGGTCTATGACTTAAAAAAAAAAAAAAAAAAGGAAAAGAAAGACAGTATAAAGTTCATCCTGCCATGACAAATCACATGCTACTTTGCATATTAAATGTTTTGGGAAGTTCTACAATTAATACGACTCTTTGATTATGTTTAATTCAGCATTTCTTTAACTTATTTGACACAGGGTCTCTTTATTTTCCTAAAATTTACTGAGATTCTTTCAGCTCTGTGTACCACAGAGAAGAGTTTGGAAAATATTCTTTTAGCTGATAAGTGCACAAATTCAACTGCATAATTATGATTCATCGTCTTCTTCTAAACAAGGAAAAATAACCTGAAAATGAAACATATTAAGGGTGATTGTTTTGAAAATCAAATAGTCTTTTTTGACAATGGTGGAAAATCATAGTTTTAAATAATTATTAGAAAATTTTGCCTTGAAAATATTTTAGAAATACAAAAAACTAAAAATATTCTAGTATTGAGAAAATAAGCCGTGATGTAATTTAACAGTAATTCAAATCACCTACCACATATAACTCTGCAACACCTAAGACTTGCTTTATAATCATAATCCTAGAACAGTCTCGGATTCAAACAAGTTCTGCTACAGTAGATTCTAAATGGCAGCTAGAAGAGTCATTTTTAATCACTGTACCTGGAGTTCAGTACATGGGATGCTTGTACCGGTTAAGAAAGGTCAAGCAACAAGGTTGTGTCTATGAGCACAGCACAGTAAGGTCTTTGAATGGCAAGGGAACCATTTCCCTTTTATCTTTTATTAAAGGGGATCAGGTGTTTGCCCATAAGAACTGCACTCCAAGCAACATGCAGTTCTATTCTGGAATATGCCCATAAACTAGAGATATGTCTGTTTAAATAAACATAACATCATGAATATCCTACAGCCAAATGAGACAGTGGCATTTAGGAGTAAAAGCAACAAAATCTGCTTCTCCCCATTTTTTTTTTTTTGAATGAATGATGCAACTTTGAGATTATCCAGATTTTTCTAAAACAAAGAACAGATAATCCTACAAATTCTAAGGTTAACTGTGGTCACTGGATATAATTCCTAAATTGCATTCTGCAAAAAAGCAGGTAAAGGATTTTTTTAAATACTCTAACTATTGCACCTGAAACAACACAACACTTGTTAAAGGATTCAGGTTTGCATGCTTGCTTGGAATAATGTATATTCTTTACTTTTCAATGTTCAGTTGTACTTGTATATTCTTCAAGTAGGACTAGAGGGGAATCATTAGTTGCACTGGTCTGGGCATTCTTGTATCTACTTATTTTGAAACCTTTCATTTGTAGCAACAGCTGCAAAGTGTCCCTTCAAGGATTTTGCTTTTTTGATTTATACTTTTATACACTCAAATCTCAATTGAGATATCCCAGCTTCATTCCATTTTCTGACCTTATACTATCAAGCCAGAGTGACCCCCAATCTCTTAGGACTGGGCTACATTCCAAACCAGGTTATGGAAGAACAAGGGCAGAGAATCAAAGCCACACATCACCCCGGTCCCAAGGAGACACTTCATGTAAAGCTGAGTGAAGGCCAGCCAATCCACAGGCCTCATTTATTTGCCCATGTGAGAATTCTCAACTCTCCACCCTTTGAACTTTTGACATTATTTTTGAGTGTGTGTAAGTCCTGTTTATACCAAACACAAAAGCCAGACAGATGCTCAGTTTGGCATGGAAATTGGTCTCATGAAAATAAATGTTCTCTTTTCCTTTTTTTTTTTTTTTATTGTGTGTGTGTGTGAGGATGGACACTGCTGAAATGCATCATAGTTGCTGACATATTAGTGAATATTCCATGCATCTGTTTCTGGTTATTGTTCTTCTCTTGACATACCTGTCATCATGCCCATGCAGTGAGGCGTTTCAGACAATAAAACACCCTCAGAGTCTGGTCAAATGGATGTGATGGTCAATAAGGCTGTGGGCTAATGTATCTGGAAATCAACTGAGCATGAGTGCTTGAGCACTCTCATGCACTCTCCAATCCCCGCTTTGGGAGGATTGCTTCCACTCAGAGAGATGCTCTCTTGGACTGAGAGGGAAACAGCCCGAGTCCACCTTCCACTAGAAATCTTTTCAAAGTCCTCATTCCCACAAAACACCCAGTCTGACTTTCAGGAGAAATAAAATTAACCTGGTTAAATACAGATTTTTTAAAGTGTTATTCACATCAATTTATAATGTATCTTTGTTACTGAATGTGAAATTGGATGTTTAGCACTGAGCACAGTGCCTAGCCATGATTAGCACTTAAAACACTAAGTTGGTCTTTTTGTCATTATAATATTGAGTCTGATACACTCTGGTGAAATAAACATATTTCTTTTTTGCACGTAAGGTAGCTTGCTCATGGAGACCAGGTTGCTGGCCTCACCCAGCTTAAACATCCAGCAAATGCAAGGGTCACCCACCTCTCTCATACCAATGAGAAGTGGCAATGACTTCGTCATGATGGACGTTCAGTGAGGAGCACAAATCTTTATAGTGTGAACCTGATTCATGGTATGTTAATGACAGGCTAATAAACCACTAAATGACTTCTAACAGTTGTTTAAAAAACAATTCAATTTGAGTATAGGCTATTTCTAAACCCCAATTTATGTCCTATTGAAAAACTAACCTCATCAGTCAGTGAATGAGACCAACATTTGGAACAAAAGAAAATAGCATCCTCGCTTTTCTCAGTAGTGCCTTGTAAATGTAGTAAATGTCTGTTGGATTGTCCTATTTATAAGGCCTTTTTTTTTCTTACTGTAAACTCTTAAGGACACTCCGTTGCCTGGTACAATTCAATATGAGTGGAGCTTGCAGGGGTCTTGATCTCTACATACAGTGCACCACAGGAGTGATTTATAAACCACAGTCCCACAGCATCCCAGGAACGGGAGTGAATTGAAGCTTCTAAGTGAACACAAGTGCTATGAATTGCAATGTTAGACCAGCACAAGAAATGTCCCCAAACTCATTTCCTGCAAGTGAGAATGGGGATGTGGTTGGAGGGAATTAGGGGGAATGGCAAACCCCATAAGGAATGAGGTTGGTACCCAATTAGCTTCTTTTCATATTATGGGTTTAGGGAGGCCAAGTAATCCCAAGATGGCTCCAGTCATTTTCACATTGGCAAAGAGGAACAATATCGCTTTTTAATAGTGTGAGGTCGGAGAAAAAAAGGGCAGAGGGAGGAGATGGGAGAACAAACCAGGGGAGGATTGTGAATGCACGGAATTCCCTGGGCATGAACATTTTTGTGAAAAATAAAAGAAAGAAAGGAGATTAAAAGATTAATAACTTGAATGTGTGATCAATAAAAATAATTATCATCTTCCACTCCATCTTTCATAAGGCACTCAGTGGCCTGAAAGTAATTTCTGACGTAGACATAGGAGCAAAGCATTGCACAAAAATTTCCTCTTTTGAAAAAGACTTTCCTTTTCCAATATCAATGTATTTTTTCCCTCCTGTCTTCTACACTCAACCGTTTGGTCTAAAGACAGTCAGGGAGCTAAATATATATTAATTAGAACTCTTGGGGCCGGCATCAGTGAGATACAATTATACCAAACGGATGCCATTCCAGGCTCTGATAGCTTCATTTAAATTCCTGAATAAAACATGAAATATCTTTAATGAGAAATGAATATAGTTCTCAGGAGGGAGTAGTCTTGATATTGTTACTAGTCGAGATATAGAAGATGAAGACATAACGTGAATACCTTCCATTTTATATAAAAATGACGGTTGTTAGAAAAGACATATCCCTCTTCTGAGACATCATGTGAACTGCAAAATCAAAAAATTATAGTGCCTAACAGCAGAGTTTCCTCCCAAGGAACCGCAGCGTTGGAGCTTCTGTGAATTCGCAGAAAGGAACACATTCTGTCTGTTACCAGGAAAACGGATCACCTCAAACAGCATCAGTGAGAGTAAACACGTGCCACTCCGTCGAGCAAATCGCTGCTGCTTTCTAAGCAAGAGTTGGGTGTGATTTCATATCCATAAACATATTGTCCACAAGAAAGAAATAGATGTGCATCCTTATCTCAAATCTCTGCCCTCTTCAGACTGTCACTGCTCTGTTCTGGAGAAGGGGGAAGGAGAAGAAGGAAATGGGTTAGTAAAATCCCACTGTCAAGGAGATGGGAACTGCCTGGCTTCTCACACTGCCCAGGCCTCCTCTTTGATCACAGGCCCTGGGAAGCCCAAGGCCAAGCCCCAGGCTCCAGCAAAAGCCTATTCACCTGTTGGGCTGTGGCAGGGATTTTCTTCTTTTCTTTCCAAGGGCTTTCCTTTATTTATCGTGTCTTTCATAATTAAAGTTACTGCATGCTACCTTGCATGCAGGCGACACCTATCTTAATCCCAGGTGACCTTCAGTAGCTTTAGAAATATTACCAACAGTGACTGGGGCTTGCCATGACTGCCATCAAATTCAAAAGGTCGGTTCCCCAACCTGGGTGACTGGGAGTGGGGAGAGGGAAGAACTTTATGGAGAACTGGCAGACAATCAGTCTGGAACAATAGGAAGGTAAGGGTATATTTTCCCCCATATCTCCTGTCACAGTCCTGAGCTATTATAAAAGGTAAACAATTCAAGACCAGTCTGGCCAACATGGTGAAACCCCGTCTCTACTAAAAATACAAAAGTTAGCTGGGCATAGTGGTGCGTTCCTGTAATCCCAGTTACTCGAGAGGCTGAGGCAGGAGAATTGACTGAACTGGGACCCAGGAGGCAGAGGCTGCAGTGAGCCAAGATGGCGCCACTGCACTCCAGCCTGAGCTACAGATCTAGACTCTGTCTCAATACAATACAATAAAATAAAAATATAAACAAAAACCACTCAGGCCTCTTTTTTTCTGACTCAGAGACAAACTACTACCCTGCCTTTATAAAGGAGATTGAGAGGTCAGGTGAAGCAACCAGGGCTGGTCGACTGATAAAGCTCTTGTCATCCCGTTATATAGCATTGCATTCATTGGACAAATAAATGAGCGCCCACATGCAACAGACTGTGAGGAGATACTGAGGAAAGGTCAGCTGGGTTGCTGCCCTCCTGGAGCTCACGGGCAGCAATTTCCAAATAGCACCATTGCATGTGAAGGTCCTCGGAACCTGCCCCTCCCTCCTAGCTCTGCCCTCATTCCACTCTTGGGGGTGGAGATGATGATGCTGAGTTTCTAATTGGCATTGCTGGTCCTGAAGCACACTTCGAGAAGCAAGGGTCTAGAAGGCTGAGCTCATCAGATTCTTCCAAGCCTCTGCATCTTCATTTGCGTGCTTTCTCTGCAGGACTAATCTCCTTTCCTGTTGGGACACTGCTATACTTTGTTCAGTTCTTTCTGAACACTTACCCTTCCTTTCTAGGGTCCCCAGAGTCTTAAGTGCATCTTACTCACCAAAGTACATACAATGGCCCCTCTTATCCATGGGCAATATGGTTCAAGACCCCCAGCGGATGCCTGACACCTGGGATAGTACTATGCTCCACAGAAACTATGTTTTTCCCTATACATACCTGTGATAAAATTTAATGTATAAATTAGGCACACTAAGACATTCATAATAATAACTAATAATAAAATAGAACAATTAGAACAATATACACACTGTAATAAAAGGTAAGTGAATGTGGTCTTTCTTTCTCTCCAAATACCTGGTAACTGAGAGGTCTACTAAGTGACTTGTGGGTGGAGAGTGCAGACAGCGTGACTATGCTGGACAAAGGGGTGATTCACGTCTCAGGAGGGATGGCAAAAGATCTCATCATGCTACTCAGAAGGTGCAAATTTAACACCAAAGCAATGTTTATTTTTGGAATTTTCCATTTCATATTTTTGGATTATGGTTGATCACAGGTGACTGAAACCTCAGAAAGCAAAGCTTCAGATAAGGGGGTAACTACTACATAACCTTTTTTCGTAACTATTGATCTGTCTGGTGTTACCACACTGGCTACATTGAAAGTTATTTGATGAAAGAAGCCATCCATCTTATGTATCCAGTCTAGTTCCTGCCTTACAGTAAGAGTTCAAACAAATATTTGTTGAATTAATGGATGAAGAGACAAATGAAGGAAATGAATAAGGTAACTTGTTGAACTTTCCTAAGTTTATACATTCCTGTATAAAATCAATGCAAAGGTTTGCTTTTTCCATGTATATATAAAGTCAAGAAATCCAGCTAAATAGGACCAACACATTCAATTTTCTACTCTTCTTCCATGAGACCAGATAGCAATTTGACTAATATCCTTTTACTTCTCACCAAAAACTTTTCCCAAAATTGATTGAATCAGCCATTTGTTTTGAGATTTCTTCTAGTTTTTAAGACTATTCTATAATTATCTTTTTGTTCAGAGTTAGATCAATAATAGCAGTAACAGTCCTAGCTAACTTCTACTGACTCATGCAAGATCTGTTAAGAGTGCTTCATATGCATTAACTCAATTTATCCTTGCTCCCACATTTTCCAAACAACCACCATCCCACTGAACAGTTACAGGAACACAAAAACAAAGAGGTTGTCTCTCCCAAAGTCCACCAATTTTTGTATATAAATAATAGCCTATTCTTTATCTCTGCAAAGATCACAGCAAGAATATACATGAGAAAATTGCGTGAAAAAAAGAGTAAATCAGAGTACAAAAGAGTTTTCTCATCCCGACACATTGGGGTACATTGCCCAAATATAAGAGACTTTGTTTAAAATAATTTAACAAAATAACAAAGAACATGTCTTCACTAGCGATTTATGCCTAAATTGTAAGCATTTTCCAGCCTAATCAAGAGCTTTGCAAAGTTGACAGCCCATTTCTATTTGTGACTCCCTGTTCTCGTCTCTCTCATGTCCAGAGGATAAATATTTAGATTAAATGTGTCATTCTGGACAGAAACATTCTTGCTTCATTGCTGATTGGTCTGGGCTTTGATTTCCTAGACTCATCCTGCTCCCGCCACCCAGGCCTTCCTCCCTAAAGACTCTACCATGCAGCCTCTGATCCTTTGGAAGATGCAGTTGAGGACTGGTCTTTTGAATGCAGATTGAGGGGTCTCCGTGCACCCAGAGGGCCTCATAAGTTAAAGCCTTCATCACTGGAATCAGGCTCAAGCCACCATGGTTGCAAGATTTCTGCTCATTTCCTTATTACTCATTTACCCACCGGGGCAGAAGCCCCGTCAGTTTGGCTCAGTATATTTAGGTCTTGCAAACTCCTTTCTCCAAGTGTGTGTGTGTGGGAGGTACACAGTGGAGAGAGACTTCTTTCTATGTCTCCTAATTCTGCTGCAACCCTGCATGGCCTCCTGTTCCAGGGAGGCAGGATACTTCTTGTTCATTCCTGGGGACTTGCTAAAAATAGTCTAGATTATCACATTAGAAAATCTCAAATTTGTGGAAGTGGTGGGTGAATGGGAATGGCATCACACCTCAGTCAGAGTCCTTTTCCCCACTGTGCTGGACATGGCCTCAGAAGCCTCATCAAAACACTGCCTGATGGCTGTCCCAGTTCAGTTGGTGTTGGCATGCATCATCAAAGCCTATCTTTCACCTCTGCCCCCAGTCTTGCTCTCACGCCCTATCTGCCTGATGCTAAGGATTTTTTGCTGCTTGGACATCTATGGTGGTGTCTGATTTTAACCCTGGTGCCTACTCGAACCATAGCTGCTTTCACTAGACCTGGAGACATACATTGGTATTTTCACGCCAGGTGGGGGATCCCCTTATCCCACCAATCCTGAAGTCCTCCTAGTTACTCCCTGTCTGCGTTACTGAGGACCCAGCATGATATTTGGACCAAACTTTGCAATTTAGGCCAGACAGCTAAAACAACTAAATAAAGGTTAATACACCAAGGAGGCACAGCCTTTGCCATGCTAAGAATCTCACCCATATTCAGTGTTAGCGAGATTGTTGATCATGTAAAAGTCTGATGATGAAAACAGTTATCATTTAGTGCAGGAACCCTCCGTATACATCTGAGTGCTGTGGGTGGATTTTCTCACTGGAACTTCAACGAAACTAAGGGTACTTTTTACAATCTGGTCTCATCTACTTTTATGAATTCATCCTTCACCTTATTTCCCTTGAACCATATTTTCCATCCCTGCTAAGCTAAACAGACTCTTGCATCCTTTATATGTATCCTCTAAAGTGTCATTTTACCATTGATAAACTGAGGTTTAGGGTGAGAAGTAAATTTACACAATGAGGAGGTAGCAGAACTAGAGATCAAAGCTTCTCTGCTAACTCAGTCCACATCTTAACCACTGATTTATACCAGTAGATGACTAAAAAAAAAAAAAACTTTCCAAGTTTCCAAGACAGAACATCTTCAAGACATATTAGCATTCAATGACTGAAAGTATTCATAATAGTCATCTATGAAAACTTCCATTAAGTAAGCTCACCTGAAGTCCTTAAGGGCAGTTCCAGTTCTCTATAGACAGTGGTCTAGTTGGGAAATGTGAATATGCTTCCCTCTAGTAAATACATAACCTTAAGATTTTAGTACTTTGATCTGGGATCCAAGGAGTCTCACAATTGCCTTTTTGGAATATGAGACTTCTGGCTACAGAGCAGAAGGTTGTATAGAAACCATTCTTAGGGTTTCCCGTATTCCCTCTTTCCCTAGAGACTGGATGTACTTTAATTGTGTTGAACTGGAGGAGGTGGAGGGGAGACAGTGCTGGGACTAGCTTGGGCACAAAATTTAAGACACCAAAAAAGGTCAACAATCAAGATCAATAACATTTTAAAACTTTTTTTTAATCAAAACTATTATTATTATTATTATTATTATTATTTTTGAGATGGAGTCTCACTCCATTGCCAGGCTGGAGTGCAGTGGTGCGATCTCAGCTCACCGGAACCTCCACCTCCCGGGTTCAAGCAATTCTCCTGCCTCAACCTCCTGAGTAGCTGAGACTACAGGCACCTGCCACCACACCCAGCTAATTTTTGTATTTTTAGTAGAGACGGAGTTTCACCATGTTGGCCAGGATGGTTTTGATCTCTTGACTTCATGCTCCACCTGCCTTGGCCTCCCAAAGTGCAGGGATTACAATTAATACAAAAATCCATGGTGAACAAAATATCAAAATTTTACATAAACGTGGGATCAGTATTACTGATTTTCTTAGTCCATTTGGGCTTCTATAACAGAATGAGTATCTTATAAACAGCAGAAATTTATTTCTCACAGTTATGCAGGCCGAGAAGTCCAAGATCAAAGTTGCTGGCAGATTCAGTGTCTGGTGAGGGACTGTTTCCTGGTTCAGAGATGGCTGCTTTTCCCTCATATCCACACATGGAAGAAGCGGGGGGGATCTCTCTGGGGTCTTGTGGGAGTTCCACCCACATGACCTAATTATCACCCAAAGCCCCCATCTCCTGCTAACATCACCTTGTGGGTGAGGGTTTCATCATACGAATTTTGAGGGGAAACAAACATTCACTCCATAGCACTGATAGTTCCTTTGCTTCAGACTCTAGTATGAATTCAGCATGGCACTGCGTGGAGATGACATGGGGTGAGGGATTTAAATTTGGAGACCTTATAAAATCCTTATTACCTGGTCTCTTTTTGAGTTAGACCATGCCATGAACATTATTGAAGTTATTCTAATAGAAGGCAAGAAATGCACTTTTCCAGTGTCTGGAGGGCTGGACTTAGTGGTTATAAGTAAGAAGCAATTGATCCTTTCTCTCACCTGCCCTAGCACAGCCACCCTGGGATCCCAAACCTCCCCATCCTGCCTGAAATCCTGAGCAGAACCCAAAGCTTTTCCAGTTGTCCCTTCTCAGTGAATAAAATTGCCTGCTCATTTTTGAGTAAGAAAATACCTAGCTCAGGGCCATGTCAAAGTTAAGTTTTCAGCCCATTTTAAACCTATTGTAACTTCTGACACAGAACTAAATCCCTGGGCAGGGGACCTTGTGTAGGAAAGGAAGGCAGGGTCAGATTCCTCTCTTCCCTGAGCCACTTTTTCAACCGCAAGTTCCTTGCTGTTCAGGTCCCCTCCAGGGGTCTGAGGGAGAAGAGATGAGGTCCAGGAAAAGGTTTCTATGACAAGAATTGTTGAATTCTGATACCAATGGCTTCTGGCTGCTGTGGGGCCCAGAGGCTGCATCTTTTTCACATGGTACCACTTGGGGTAGGAGTGGAGGGATCTCTAGATAACTACTGTTTTCAGGGCCTCTATTCTGTGGTTCCTCTGACATGAACAGAGTCTCTCCCGATGGCCACTTAAGACACCCTCAGTCCCGTTTTCACATCTAAGGCCTTTGGTGTTGCCCTCTTAGATGGATCTCTCTCCACAGGATGCAATCTTGCTTCTTCTTAGGACACAGCAAGCCCCTAAGAAACAGGTTCATTGGCCCAGCCAACTTTGGAGCACAGATTGCTCCCCATGCAGTCCTGCCCCTTACCTCCAAAGCTACCCAAAGACAGCTCCACTCACTACAATTTGCATCCAGCTGAGAGTCAAACATCTGTCTCCACCTCCACAGCCACACACATCCAGCAAGGGACACATGTCAAATTTTCCACGTGGCTCTCCTAGAGCTTACAAATTAGCCAAAGAAAAGTGGAAGCATGACCTCTCCCCCACAGAAAAGAGGGGCCAGAATCACCCAGAGCAGAGACCACTCACACTCTGAAGACATTCTTCAACTTTCAGCGAACTCAGCCTTTTCTACATAGTCTAGAGCTGTCTCCAAAATTTCACACCAAAAAAAGGTGTGTTTTTCATTCTCTCCAAAAAATACATTAGAATTCATATATGGTTGGATTGTTTTAAACATGTGTGTAAGATACAAACAATTTAAGATTACATTATTAGAACTAGTACTTTTCCTAGATATAGCGTGATATTTTATATGGAAAAAATGATACAACACATGCATACATATGTACACAGTCACCCACACATGTGCATGTGCATGAACCTAAACACAAATGGAGGAAATAAAAAGTTAAACACCAAGCGATTTTCTCATATCATGTGAGCTAATTTCTCAGCCAGATTTATAGATTTTTCTTTCAAAGCTAACTTCCATCCATTAAATTCCTCTCCTATTGCCCTCAGGCAGGGCTCTGTTGACATATGCCTGATCTACCATACAGTGAGGCTCCCACCTGGTCTTCCTATATGAATGTTGCTTTCCTTTTTCTAGGCCACCCTACATAGCTCTGTCTAATAAATCTTTCTAAAGACAGTGTTACCCTGTATCTTTCCACTACAATCATCAATGGTTCCCTAGGGGCTACTGAATAATTTCAAATGCCTAGATATGTTTTTCTTCCATGACTTAATGTCTTGTTATATAGAATATCTCTACTTGAGTTAAATGTATTATGTTCCAATTCAGACACGCTTTCCTACCTTCACACACAGTAGACCCATGATCAACGTGATGAAGAGAGTTCTAAGTGTTCATGTTGTTACAATATTTGTGAGTAGGGTAGTGCTTGACGTTTAAAGGGTATTCTAACAGGGTTCATGTGTATATCTCTATTAAATTACAATTTAATTTCCTCTTGTGCATCTATTGACCTGATTCATTATGCATTTTTTAAGGAGAAAATTTTTGCCCTTTTATCAATGTAAACCCAGTGCCTGGAAATCATTAAATATTTAGAAAGTGAATAAGTGAATGTTACTCAAAAGATAACAGATCAATGAATGTGTTTAAGGGACTGAAAAATAATAAACTTATATTAATATATTAAAAATATAAAACAAAGAAAATAGACGAAAATATAAGATATATGTTTTGGTCAGGATAGGCTAGGCTGGCTGCATAACAAACATCACCAGTAAGTCAAGCGTTCAATGCAACAAAAGTTCCTTTTTTGCTCACACAAAGTCCAGTGTGAATGCTTCTGGTGGCCAGTTTCCTAGATTTTCCTCAATGTGGTCACACAGGACTGGGATCCTTCCATCAGCTTACTCACCACTAACTCCTTCTTAAAGCTCTCTTCTTGGTCCTACCAGCTGACAAGCAAAGAGTAAGAGCATGAAGGATCTACTGAAATGAGGTATTTTAGGAACCAGGCTGAGTATATCTGCCAAGTGCTCATTATTTCCAGGCACATATTTTATTGACCTTAAATTCAAGTCCATCATCCATCTGGATTCAAGGTAGTTAGAGACACATGGTTTACATTGTACACAGGAAGGGAGGAAAACCAAATTTGACAAATACTTTCAGTCTCTCATGCACTTGATTTTTCTGTGTAGATTTAGATCAAGCCCAGAACCCCTTTCTCTGTCAATCCCATGAGCTAGATCTTGGCAACCTCAATTGCAGGGAGAGTGTAATAGTTATCAATTACTGCATATCAAATTACCCCCAAACTTAGCAGGTTTATACAACATTTATTATTCCAGAGTTTCTGTGGGTCAGAAATTCCAAGTATCCCTTAGTAGTTGGGTCCTCTGGCACAGGGTTTCTCAGGGCTGCAATGAAGGCTTTGGTCAAGGCTGAAATCATCTCTGGATTATACTGAGGGGGTTCATGTGCTTAGAATCTCATGCAGTGGCTACTGGCAAGATTCAGTTTCTTGTGGGTTCTTATACTGAGGACCTCAAGTCCTCACTGGCTGTTAGCTGGAGGCTGCCCTCAGTATTGTACCTGTGTGTGGGTCTCTTGAGAGGGCAGCCTGCAACATAGTAGCTTGACTCAACAGGATGAGCCACCCAAGAAAAACAAAGGAGAGAGGTGATCAAGACAGAAGCCACAGTCCTTCATAAGTTAATCTCATAAGGGCATTCTATTATTTTTGCCATAGTCTATTGATGAGAAGCAGATCCACACTCAGGGGGAGGGCTATGCAAGGGAGTGTGCACCAGGAGGCGGGGGTTACTATCAGTCATTTCAGAAGCCACCTGCCACAGAGATCATAGAACAGGACAACTCTAAACGCCTCAACTATGGTGACTGAGTGGTTGACTAGCACATTTAATTAATGGGGTAGACCAAGGAAATTTGGTGCACGACATTTTGGTGGTGGAAGAGAGAATTACAGAGAAGACTTGGGGGAAAGAGAGATGTCCAGTCAATAGAAGTGTTTCCTCATCAAGTGGTGTACACAGCGTTAAACTAAAGGTTTACCATGAACAGGGAAATTGCTGTAATTGAAATAGCTGAACTGAATAAGACAATAAATTAAATAAGACAATAAATTGAATAAGACAATAAATTAAAGGGAAAAGAGTGAATTATATAAAAACAATTACAAAGATTTCCGTGACGATATTCAGATCTACCTCAGAGATTTGCTCTGAGAATTAAATAAGATGATGCATCTGAAACCAGCTGATGCAACAAGTCTCTCTCAGGTGAGTCCTGAGAGTCTTTCAACAAGCTCCCAGGTAACCCGGATACTTCTGGTCTGAGGACCACACTTGGAGTAGCAGGGACCCAGCAGTGTGCCTGGCTTATGTATACTCAATGAAGATGGTTCCCTTATCTCAGTGGTCCTCAAAGCTGAGCAGACATCAGAATGACCAGAGGGCTGTGTTATAAAACAACTTTCTGGATTCTATCTCCAGAGTTTAGGAGTCAGCATCTCTGAGACAGGGCCTGAGCACAGTAAATTCCTAATACAAGTCATCACCCCTGCCCTCAAGGAGTCACAGTGTATAACTCGTAAAAGAGAGTATCTCCTCTCCTCAAAAAAAAAAAAAAAAAAAAAAAAGGTGTTTATAAACCCAGCTACAGTGAGTACCTTGGAGCTATTAAAATAGTAACATATGCCTTAATTAGGGCAAGAACAGGGAGTTCTGTAAATCTCCTCCCAGGTCCCTCTGAAGCAATCAGCTTCCCCCACTGATGCAACCAGGAGTTGCTTTTTACTTCATAAACATTCCTGAAACAACAAAATTAAAGTCCTCCAAAAATGAGATTATAAACATTAACTGCTATTTACAAATCTCATGATAGAAACTGCAGCAGAATTCATTTTAATATTGTCACTTAATAAATGTACCACAAGTTTTTTGTTCCCCTCTAAATTATCTTAAATTTCTTCAAAATACCAGGTCAGAAAGAGGGTGAGTTCTTATTGTGTATGGCAGGGACTGGCAGAAGCACAAAATTAAGTAAATTATGGGCACTCCCCAGCCCCCTCCACCAATAACACACTCAGTCGCCCAGAGCTCAGAGGGTACAAACTAGAAATCAACCTACTAAGTTCACTTCTAACTCAAGCCTTTGCATTGTGGTTTTACCTACTGAAACGCTCTTCCCTGTAAACTTTGCCTGGCCTCCTCCTCCTCTCCAGTCTAACACTTTACCTGGCCTGGCTTTCTTGTCTTGGGAAAGGTTGCAGTGAACTGAGGTTGCACCATTGCACTCTAGCCTGAGTGACAGAGTGAGACTCTGACTCAAAAAAAAAAGGATCTCCTCATGTTGAGGGAAAAGATGAGCCATTTAGCCCAGGGAAGAGCTGAAGTCAAGGTGCTGGGGGCCGCCAGGATACAGGTGGTACTTTGTAAGCATGGGTGCTTGTGGAGAAGTGGTGGGCAGCCACGTGGAATCCAGGTGTACAGACGGCAGACTGTGAGTGTCTTGTGTGTGGTGCTAAGGAGCTAGTACTTCGTGCTGAAATTCGAAGGCCGCTAGTGAATGGGAGGGAGGCTTTATAGGGTGTGTTTTAGGAAGGTGATAGGGAAGTAGCAGGAAGATGGAATATTGGGGCCTGGAGTGAAGGAACGAGAAAGGGCTCACAGTATAGAGACTGCTGCATTCATGTAGTCAGGAGGGAACAGGTCCCTGGAGACCAGGGCAACAGGTCCATGAAGGTCATGTCTAGGGAGCATGACTGAGTGAATGCACTCAAGAAAGATGATCTCATACACTTTTCTTTCACATTGGCCAAAATGAGACTGTAATTGAATGTTTGCATCCCAGGTTTGAAACCTAATCTCAGAACCAAATCTTCCCCCTTTTTACAGGTTCCTCAAAGTCCTCTGGCACCTTCAATTGCCTGTATTCATCATAAGCCTGAAGTCCCTTCTCTTAGCATAGTGAACGCCTCTGTTTCTTAAAGAAGCTAAGCTCATCTCCAACTCAGGGCCTCTGTGCTTGCCATTGCCTCTTCTTCTTGGAATGCCCTTCCATGTAATTTTGCCTTCTTGGCTCCTCCTCACCTTTCACCTTATTACTTAACCATTACCTCCCTCAGGGGGCCTTTCCTACCCACTTCCCAGGGTGCCACATTTCCAGCTTTTACTTCCTTTGCCCTGTCATCATTTAAACTGGCCCAGCATTCTTATTTGTTAAAAGTATTTATTCTCTCCCTTTCCTCAATAGAATGTCTTGTGGGTGTCATAAGAATAAAGATTTTTCTCTGGCTTTGTTGTTTTGACCTCAGTACCCACAACAATGCATGGCACATAGTAGATGCTCAATAAATTTGTATTGAATGAGTGACCTGAGGAACCAGAAAGGTGAAAATTAGGATCTGAAGACACCCTGTTGCTGAGGAGCCACCATTTATTCTCTTTTCTCAGTGACATTTTCTTCCTCTATTATTATACTAATCCACCCGCAAGGAGAGGAGAGACTTGCATCATTGCAAGAGAAAATTTCCCAGGGCAAGTAATAAATCCCACTACAGGTTTTTCCCAGTGGATATCAGTTCTGGTAGTGGGAAGCATTACTTTTTCTCTGGGCAAGGTACATATCTATGTGACAGCCTCTGTCTATAATAGCTACCACAGAGACCAGACAGGAGGCATTAAAAATTAAACAAGAGAAGAGTCGATCAGCTTCCAATCTCGGGTTTATAGACAGGAAAATGCTTAATGACAGGTGGTCTCTGTACCAGAGGTGGCCTCTGAGAGACATTTCTCTTGATTTTATTTTTTAATTAACTTTTATTTTCAGTATTTTGTCCCCCTTTTCTGCCCCCAATGGAATAATATTTAAATGATAAAAGGCTCACCGCTGTTTCCAGAGCAGCCCAGACCACCTCTCCACCCAGCTGCAAGGGGAGAGAATCTTTAAAGATCACTCTATTTTGGAATTCTAATGTTGCCAAGTGGCACACATGGATTCTCATCATATGGCTCCCAACTGCAGTTCTTTAAGCTAAAGAGTGCAGTTCTTCACCGCTTCCTTGTGACAGTCTCCTAATTATCCATTCTGAGCCCTCTGAAACAGCATTCCTCCTAGTTAAGGATCTCTACCATCACTGCAAGACACCAGTGAGTTGAGTATATTTTATTCAGCATCTATCCACTGTGCATGAATAGTAAAATAGTCACAGTCTAAGGCTTACTATGTGGCATTAAGATATATTCTGATTCAGAATAGAGTCACTGTTAGATTAAATATAGGATACATATATGAATACACACATGCACTTTTATTATAATATAGTCATTAGTACTTGCAAGTAAGTCATATCTCACTTTAGTATGAGTGCTGCTCTCTCATATCCATGTTTTCATCTGATTTTCACAATCACCCAGGGAGATAGCAATGATATTCTATGCATCTTATAGAAGTCAAAGCTAAGGCTCAGAGAGGCTGAGTAACTTACCTAAGGTCACGTAGCTAGTGAGTGCCATAGCTGGATTTGAATCTAGGCAGTCTGACACCAGAGCTATGCTTCACAAGACTGAAGTGTATGGGTGTATCCTGAGGAGTGATGAAAGGAGAAAAGAAATAATTTTGGAAGTACAGTAGGAATTAGATTGTGCAGGATCTCAAGTGCCATGAGAAGTCATTTGGAGTTTATTTTTCAAGTCACATAAGGAAATATCAGGGTTTGAATGAAAAGTCTTTGAATAAAAGACTGACAGCTTTAACTCTCCACTTTGTCACTTTATTATAATTAAAATTTATATATATATATATGTCTGTTATATTTGTGCCTCTCTCTTTGCTAGACTGAATCTGTGACATGAACAGAGCACTTGTGTGACTTATACATTGCCTACCTATGTCAATGTCTGGCATACATAAGGCACTCAGTATTCATTGATTGAATGAACCAAGGAAACCATGTCTAAAGCTCCAATGACATCCCAAGCCTGGACCCTGGGTTCCTTAAACTGAAAGCATACCATTGTCCAACACAGCTGTCCCAGATGTTGAACAGAATGACCCCTTGGACCCGGCCCCATCCGGTTGTGCCCATCCCTCACAAAAGACTTGGAATATAAACCTGGCCTCAGGTTTTCTTAGAAGACAAGATGGCCTTGTTCTGGTCTGCTGAATGTAGCCTACCCCTCTGGATTACCTGATGTGATAGGGACTCCTGTCAAAAGAGGTCATCGTTGCCTATCTGCTGTGCAATTTCCCTTCATTATCAAGCGTTGTATCACATAGCTTCATCTGGACAGTAGTAAAAGAGGAGAAAAAAAGAAAAGAAACCACCCACATCTGAACTCACCCCTCCCTGTTCATTCCGACCTTTGCTTCATTGCCTCCTCCATATCCTCCACTGTTAGTACAGAGCACTTAACCTTCCATGGGGTATTTTTATGCTCCATTTTCTGTGCCATTATGAAGGAGATGAAAGTAAATGGAGTTCACTTTGGATGGGCGCTGTTATCACCCCACTTACAGGCTTTCCCACCCTTCCCAAAGGGGAAACACAGATGCAAAGACAGTGAAGGTGTTCTCAAATTAAATGCATCTCAGAAAGCCAGGTAGGCAAGAAGAAATGCCTTTTGCTAGGAATGCCAAACTAGTAAAGCACCTCCAATTGATCTGCACGAAAGAGCATTTACTTAGTAACAAAGCAGACCAGTGCAAGACCGGCTAAGCTGTCTTGTTTACTCCTCGCTGGGGTCTTGTGCTCCTCCTTTCCAACACTTGTCACACACAACTACTTGTGTAATGTCTGTTTTCAAGGATATTGTTATGGTGATCTATGCCCATGTAACTTAGTGGCTTAAAACAATAACAGACACTTACTTTGCTCACAAATATGCAATTTGGGTCAGGCTCATTAGCAGTAGCACATGATTGTTATACACAGGGCAGCTGTGTTAGCTCCATTGACGTCTGGAAAAGAGTTATCTATTCCAAGATGATAACTCACTCACACAGCTGGTAGTTCTTGCTGGAAACTGAGGTAGGGCTGTTGGTCAGAGGGCCTCAGGTTCTCTCCAAATGGGCCTCCCCGTGAAGCCCTTTGGCTTCCTTAAGACATGGTGGCCAATTTGCAAATGCAAGTATTCAAGACAAGAAGAAGTCATCAATCTCTTAAGGGCTGGACTGACCGTTAGGAGTGAATTGTGTCCCCTTAAGAAGACATATTGGAATCCTAACTACCAGTACCTCAAAACATGACCTTATCTGGAAATAGTATCTTTGTAAATATAGTCAAGTTAGAGTCAGTCATTAGGGTGGGCCCTCATCTGATATAACTAGTGTCCTTAATACAAAGGGTAAATTGTGACAGAGACACAAATGTGCAGAGATAAGACAAAGATCCACAAGGAGAATGCCATGCAGAGATCGAGGCCGAGATGGAATGATGCATCTACAAGCCAAAGATGGCCAGCAGATCATCAGGATGTGCGGAGAGGCATTGGACAGAGTCTCTTTCAGAGCCTCAGAAGGGGCCAACCCAGCTTACACCTTATCTTGGACTCACCACCTCCAGAACTGTGAGACAATTAATGTTGTTTTTAAGGCCCCCATGTCTACGGTATTTTGCTGTGGTAGCTCCAGGAGACTAACATACTGATACCACATTGCTGTTGACCAAAGCAGTCACAGAGCCAGCCCAGAGCATCGAGAAAATTCTTGGTCATCTTTAAGGACCACAGATGTGGAAGCAGTGGCCATGGCTATCTTGTTTTTCCCTATTTCACCACTGCCTGGTATATGAGTGGTGGACAGTAGATCTTTGTCGAAAGAAAGAACATAGAGCTTCCTCATTTTTTTCTGACTCAGGTTGATTTAAACATACCCTTCCTACCGTAATATTTCTTTCTAAAAAATTCTAGTTTTTAGGACACAGACAAAAAGCTACCATGATGATTAGTGGCATATGTTTCACTTCTGCATTCTAAATTACAGTATTTCAAAGAAGTGTGTGGCCTACCATCCTCTGAGCCTCCAGCTGCTGCCCACGTACAGGGAAGGAGACACAGCTTGGCTGGAGCTCTAGGAATCGGGAAACTATTAAAGAATCAAACCAGCGCTGTATTTCCAGCCTCCCTTCCCATCAGGGATACACATGGACTTGCTTCATCTGAGAAGCTCTAATTGGAAAGCTGATGCTCTGTGCATATGGCTATGTCCAGGAAGATTACATTTGGCCAAGACCTCCTTATAGCAGGAAGCAAAATCAGTGTTGCACTCCACAGCTCCCAGAGTTACCAAAACAGGAGGAGGAGGAGGAAGAGGAGGAGGAGGAGAAAGAGAACAGAGAAAGAGGGGGAAGAAGAGAAGGAAGAAATAGGAAAAGAGTTATTATTAATTAAGCCCCTACTATGTACCTGGTACTTTACATATATCGTTTCATTTAATCACCACAAAATTTTAATGCCACAGGTATGAAGCTCCCTGTTGTACACCTGAAGAAACTGAGACTCATAAATTACTGACTTTGTACCCATATCGCAGCACTAGAGAATGATGAGACTGGGATTCAAATTCAAGTTCATAGAACTCTGAAGGCCACGTTTTTCACCATGACGCAGAACTGACCAAGCAGAGTGGAGGGGTCAAGTTTATATCACACAACCGTGCGCTCACATGGGAAGACCAGAGTCAGGTAGCACGGAACGAGTCATTAAAAGTCACCTGGTAGTGTAGCAAAAGTGACAGAAAACCTGGGGCTCTGGAATCCCTGTTTTCTATTTTGGAATATCCAGCTCATTCTCCTAATTCAAAGAACAAATTTTCCCAAAAGTGCACGAAATCCCACTGTACCATTTCATACTAATTCACACACACATTTCCTCACTCAGTGCGATTTCTCTTAAATATACTATTGGCACTTTCTTAATAACTGTGGTCTCTTGGGAAAGTCATGTGAAAAATGTCTGTTTCTATTTAAGACAGACAAAGGCAGGAGGAGAAAGGGGGCCCTCTCATTCCAGTGGCGTGCTGCCTTTTCCTGGCCTGCATTTCTTTCCACAACGGTTCGGGACCGAGACATGTGATTCATTACACTCCCTTTTGCCTTCTCTCCTTGATACTTCAGGCCTGGCAGTTTGGAGGAAGAAGGAAAAGGGAGAGGGAGGGATGGGAGACAGGAGGGTATCGCTGATAAGCACAAAGGCCCAGCCAACTCCGGAAGCCCAAGCCGCACACCGCCAAGAGGAGCTGACTTCCAGCAACATGAAAAGATGAGCGAGGAGGCGGCTTACGGGAACTTCCTTTTCTTGTGGTGTGGCCGGGTCATAATGGTGCTGTGGTTACACAGCAACGGATCATTAAAACAATAACTAAACCACAAGTGCTATAACTAAGAGTTCTCTTTTGCAGCACGCTTTGCTGAAATACCGGGAGAATGGGTCCCTGTCTCCTGCCACTTACTCGCCCTGCTCCTGGCATATGGTAAGATTCATTTAGAACAGAAAAGAGGAGCAGAAATCCCTTACATCCTATTATAACTTTCCGGACGACAGTGAAGAGAGGTTCAGGTGCTTACATGTTCAAGAAAAAGCATTGTAGATAGATCATTCTGGATCATAAATCTAAATTTACCTCCATTTAGAGTTAAATTCCACGTTCAGAGTATAATTTTCTTTGGGCTCTATAGAAGTGCCCTAGCTCATGCTATCATGAAAGAACGGCTGGCTGCATTTGCAAAATGCTTCCCTAGGTGGTACATGCATTTGAATTAGTGAAAAAGGTAGAAATGAAGAGCCAAAGGCAAGTAATTCAATATAACCAACTGGCATTTAAAAATTTCACATTTCCCTAGCACCTTTTTGCTTAACTCATCTAAAATTCCAAACAGCCTCTCCCAGGACAGATACAAATAACCCTATACTTTTAACAATGTGAGATTATAGGGAGATTTAATCCTAAATTGTCCATTTCTATAATGTAAATATGACCAAACTATAAGTCATTCAAGCTCTTTTTCAATTATCATATAAATGTGTCTGGCAAACATACTTGCTTATTCCCAATCCCTGAATTGCAATGGTTTTCTATTCAGTACCAACTGACACGCAAACTTTCTAGCCTGGCCTTGAAGATTCTTCAAGTTCAGGTTCTGGCCCACCTCAGCTCTCAGCTCTTTTCTCCTACACTTCCCAACAGGCACACCACATGTGCTAAAGTGGATTTCTCATCCTGCTCCAAATTATCCAAGGGCGTCTGGACAACCATTGGGAAGTCAACTTCACTTCAGATCTCGCCTGCAGCTCTCCACCCTATGGTCTACCCAGGAGCTAATGGATTTGGAGATGTGGTAGACCTAGAACTGACTCTATCCTGCCCCTTATTAGTGAGGTAGCCTTGGGCAGAGAGAACACTGACTCAGTTGAAAGTGCTCAGAAAGTCTTGACCTCATAGAATTCTTGCAAGTATTAAATGAGAAAATGAATATAAAGGACTCAGCAGAGCACATGACATAAAGTAAGGACTAAAGAAAGAGAGGACGTTGTTGCTATAAATATTATACCTCCAGTTGTCAAAATCCTTTCATCATGTCAAAAGTTAATCCAAATGCAACCTCCAAGGTTACTGTATTTGGAAGCACTCTCTTTCCCCTCTGAACTGTATAGCTAAATTGCATAGAGGGGATTTCTCACATATAGCTATTCCACATAATTATTTTAATGTAATAATAAAAATGTCTAATACTTACATATGTGTTCATTAGTACTCTAAGCACTTTATGTACATTATTTCACTTACTCCCCACAATAACTCTGTGTGCCTTGTACTGTTATTATCCCCATCTTACAGATGAAGAAACTGAGATACAGTGAAATCAAGAAATTTGTGCAACATTGCATAGCTAATGAAAGGAGACTCTGGGAGTCAAAGACCAAAAGGCAGGCTCCAAGATCTCTGTTCTTGCTGCTACCTCATCTCTGCTTATATCTTATCAGGGTAAGAGGGGGTGAGTCCTTAAATTTTGTGCACCAGAGCCTCTCCTGTTTTACAGTATTCTTGGTGTTATAATCTTATTGTAATGGAAAGGAAATTGAGTTTAAGGCCATAGACTTGGCCTCAGAGTCCACTTAGCCTCTTAATAGCTGTGCAATCTGGGGCAAGTCATTTAATATTTCAAAATCTCCATTTGCACTGCTGGAAAGTGGAAATTCTTAGAAGATTATAGGAATAACGTATGCATATCAAATGCCTAGTAGCCAACATATGATAGGTACTCTATTAATCCATTTTATTAATACTAATTTGAAGGCTTTAGGTACCAGGGATCAGATTTTATATATTTTCTTTGTTCCTCTTAACTGAATCTCAGAAAAAAAATTTCACATTTCCTGATACAGAAGAGCAGCTCCACATACACATCTGTGGCCTGATTAAGTGAATGTATAAACAAATGCCTGTGTGGTATAAGAAAACAATTCTAGAAGAATATAGAAAAATTGTCGTATTTGGCTGAGTTTGCACCTAAAAATCTTATTAATGAAACAGCACATTCCTTTATGTTGCAATGACATTTAGAGTCTTCTTTAATACAACAAGTGCGCTCTTCCACCCCAGGACTGCCCTAGTTCAAGGCCAGGGGACAGTCTGAGATTGACTCAAAGGCCGACAGCACCACCTACTGAACTGTGACTTCCCACATCCCAGAAAGAGGCCAAAATGTGAATTGTGTCAAGACCATGCCACAGCACTTAACTCTAAGCTTAAACAGAGCTGAAGTGAACACGACAGGATTGTGAAAAAGATAATGTCTCCAGGAAAAGGAGAGCTCGTTTAATTTGCATGCCTTGCTGTCCTCTGAGGAGCCATCATTTGTGTGTTTTGGTGGCTTTGGGAAGCAGGCAGCCCAGTGGCTCTAATCTCAGTCTCAGCTGGGCACCAAACTAGAGTTCCAGGGAACTCATTTTTCTCATAATTCAGCTGCATTTTACTAAGAATCATATAATTTTTGTACAAATGCTGCGGAAGGCTACGGAGTTGTTCTTGCTGGTTTTTCCCGTGAAGTATGGGGACATTTAGTCAAAACGTTCAACAGCAAGATAGCCTTGGATGAGGTGATAAAGGTCATCAGGGCCTGGGCTTCTATCTTTCATGAGTCACCAGCAAACAGCACTGGGTTTTGACTCAGTTTACCTGCTTCCTGCTTTAGCATTTGCTCATTAGTTGAGAGGAATGGTGGAAGAACCCAATGTCTAAATTCCAATCGTGTTGGACTTGTTGACACTGCATTGCCTGAGCATCTGACCCAGTTCTTGGTGTGTAGTAGATGATGCGCAAGTGCTTGGTACATGAATGAATGAAACACACTGGCCATCTGGCCTGGGAATAGGAACTTGTTCTCTCCATTGCCTGATGTTCAGCTCTGCAACCACAGTGCAAGTTCCCTTCCTGAGCCCTCTGACCTCCTTCATTCAATGCGAACTGTGACTCTGATGCTCATCATGTACAATGCTTGGGGCACCCAGACAGCAAAAGTCATAATTAAGGAGACTCCCAACTTAGTTTATCTCACTGATTTGTTTCCGGTGTCCAGAAAAAGACTGAGAACCACATAGCCAGGTTGTCGGAAAATATTTGTAGAGTAAGTGAATCAAAATACCAGCAAAGGGAGCTTCACAGAAGGAGGAACAAGGGAAAGAAAGGATCAGAAAGATGGAGGGGAGGAGACAAGGGTAGGAAAGAAGAAGACAGCCCTCTGAGGAAGAGGATGGAAGCACTTTTAATAGAGAAGCAGCTCATACATGTGTCTGCCTCCTCAGCTCAACCAAAAAGCAATTCTCATCCCTACCACCATTGTTACCCCTGCATGCCCAGCCATCACTTGCTCCTTCTCCAAAGCTCAGCCAAATTTCCATCCTCAGTGGAGAGCCTTGTAGTGTGGGATGGGGGTCAGGGTGCATTCCCTTCCACAGCCCACCCAATGGCTCAGTCCTGCTTTCTAGAGACCCACGAGTGTCCATCTTGTAACCCTAAACAAGTTCTGCAGCCGGCCTGCATCTCTCTGTCTCTCTTGGTCGATCGGGCAGCCTGTCTCTCCCTCTTTCTCTGCTTCCTTCTCTGTGGGCCTCTCTCTGTTTCTTTGCCCATCTCCATCTCTTTTTCCCTTTGTGCGTTTGTGTCTCTACCTCTCTCTGCATCTATCTGTGTCTCTGTGTCTGCTGTTATTATGTCTGTCAGCTCTGTGTGGCTTTCTCTGCATGTCTCTCTGTCCTTGTGTCTCTTTCTGTCTGTCTCTCTCACTTCTCCCTTGCTCTCTTTGTGCGTACTCGCAGTCTCTGTGTGTGTCCTCTTCACTCTCAACAGATTGCTTTGTCTTTGTGTATATTCTAGTGGCATCTGACATAAAAGTGTCCTGTCTTTCCTTCCCATCCCTCTCCTCCTGACTGAAATCCTTGGTGGAGGTGCTGCACACCGCTTATCTAAATCACAGAATTGCAGAGTCCTTCATGCTGACAGCAGCACTTTGGGGGAATATGGCTGACCACCCTCTCAGCTTACATAGCCACATGAAGGCCTGAAATAGAATGTTCCGGAAACAGGTTACCTCCTTCCTTTACTTTCCCTGGAAGGTCCGGAGAAGTCATCAGCTCCTCGATGATTTGGAAACTCCCTAAATTGTGTGTACTAGAATGGCCTCAGTGCTGCAGAGAGAGGGGGGCCTGAAACAGGTCATTAGGAAGATTTGGTCCGTGCACCTCTCTGTGATGAAGTCCATGCCTTAGCTCACTGACAGATAACTGGCAGCTCTCCCTCCCCGGAACTCGGCTTACCAGATTGAGCAGCCCAGACAGCAGTTTAACCCGAGGGTCAGAGGGCAGCCAGGCGTTATCTACCAACTGGCTGTGTTCCCTCCGCCTCGCTGAGTTCTGCCTTCCCTTATAGACTCTGACAGGAGGGGCCAAGCCACGGGGCTCCCCCCTAGGATTTAGGGATGTAAAGAGCCTTCCAACAGCCCCCCTCCATTTTTAAGTGAATGAAACTGAACACAGATTCCTTATTAATAACATACACCAGAGGGTACATCCTAAGATGCAGGAAATGAGAGAGACAGCACATCAATTTGAGGTGTGCACAACACACACACACACATACACACACACCCCAGTGTGCATATCAAAGCCATCTTGCGAATCTTCAGTTGATTAAAGATGAGGATTGAAATGCATCTTAATAACCAGAAAATAACTTACAATCTAACATCTTGATTGTACTAGATTTCAAAGGGCAGCAAGATGTGTTGAAATGCACATATCTAATCACCAGTGGAATTAACAGATTTGCACAAGTTATGCTTGAGAACATTATGTGTAGCTGTAACACAGCATAATCAAATTCCCATTTAATTTTATTAATGTTAAAATTCAGACTGCACATTACGATTCTTTCTAATATTAAATGGGGGCTATGGAGAAAGCGCATTTTAAAATGTTTTCTTTCTTGTAGATATTTTTAAAGCAAAATCGTGTGTTTTCATATCTTATTACTCATTTGAGTAAGAGCATTTCCCCCTCTTTCTATCAACCTTGATCCCACAAACCAAGTTGGGTATAATGGAAACCGAGATTGGCTGCTCCCGGCACTGCAGGCGTCTTGTCCAGGCACTTGTAGAATGCACTCTCTTGGCTGCGTTCCTTTCCCCTTCCTCTATCTGCCTGCCACTCCCAGTCCACTGTCACCAATGTTTACACATAAGCCCATTGTCCTTCACTGACTGCCAAGGGCATGCATCATCTTCTCCTCCTCCCTCTGCAGCTGTCCTGACCATGCATCTCAGAAAACCCAGATCCCAAGATATTTCTGTCACTCACCTGAGACCTCCACGGACCAGGATCCCATCCTGGCTGAGCTTCAGGATCACGTTGGGTAAGGGGTGAGATGCCATGCAAAGCAGACTTTGAATTTTATAAGCAAGGGACCCACATAATCAGACTTGCATCAGGACTTTTAAAAAACAATGGAAAGAAGGGGTATGAATTTGAGCAACAAGAGTTTGGGAGTGTGATAATGGTTTTATTTGGTGTTTAATAGTCAGGCACATAGAAATCAACATATATATCCAATTATTGTGACTGGGATTAACTTTCAGGTCAATGGTTATGTGGGATAAATAAGGGATTCAGAGAGGAAGAGATAGAAGATAGAAACAGTCTTTCCATGAAACAAGAAAAGAACCATTTTTTAACTTAAATTACCTAGCAGAATTTAAAACACCACACATCGAATAATCTCAAAATGGTCACTGGATTAGAAATGCCATTTTTCCTGTTAATTGGAGAACTGTAGCTTGGAGTCAGAAAATATGGGCTTACATCTAGCTTTTATCTCTTCCTAGCTGTGAAACATTAGGCAAAGTACCTCATCTCTCTGAGCCCGTAATGCACGGCCTCTCTGCAATCATAACGATGACTCTACCAGCTTACCAGAATAGCTTAAATAATTTACTGAGAAAGGAAGGATATATCACGGTGCTCTGTAAAATAGAGGCACACAGATGTAAGGTGCTATTAATATAAAACTATATTTATTAACATGATTCTGACTAAATTCACTTTTTCTCTTTTAAAAAATAGTTGAACACTCTTCTTTTTCTGCACAACGCCCACACAGGCTTCATTTTTATTTGTGAAACCAAGTGGTTTTTGCCAATGAGTCCATGAAATGTCGTGTTTACCATGATACCAAGAAAGAAAAAAAGATTGGTACACAAGGAATGTGCTAAGGCTTGAGTCACACAGGCTTGAGCTCACATCCCAGGTCAGCAACTTAAAAGCTGCATGGCCTTGTTATTTTACTTAAACTCTCAGTGTGTCTGTTATCTTAAAAGAAAAGGAAGAGGATGATACTCTTTGCTCTATTTTTCAGATTGTATACTATGTAAACAAAACTGGGACAAAGATGTGTGGCATTGATCAAACTCCATTTAGATACAAATATCAGAAACCAAATTCAAGCTGGTTGAAGGGAATTTGTTGCCTCTAGTAACATTGTTTTTCATATATGAACACACTTTCACCTACATCAATTTTTATCTGTAAGCAGACAGGTGAAAGAGAATAGAAAGATAGAAAGGTAAATATATAGATAGTTAATAAATAAGTAAACAGCTAGAAAGAAAGGTAGATGTAAAGATAGATCAGTCGATCAATGGAACATATCTTGGATCCTATGCCCATTGCTGTGACCAAGAGGAGGTCTGTGCTGTGAGGGTCCCACTCAGTCATAAAGATTATGGGAAGAGTCAATTCTCCCCCAAAAGAGGAAAGAGTATTGGGCAGACAAAAACAATCCAAATCCACTACATTTCATCACAAGGCAACCTAGCACCCAGGTATTGCCATTTTGCTTTATACTCTTTTAAAGTTATTTTCTTGCTTGCTATGGACAAGTGCAACCTGCTCCCCTCCTTTCCAAAGAGAGACTACACAAAGGTATGTCTGCATACTTCATCTTGCTCAAAGTCCAAGCTCTCTGGGTGGTATGCATTCTTCTTTGTTAGGGCCAAACACCGAAGCCACTACTCTGGTGATATGGGATAACTACAAATAAAATCCCTCCTTGGAAAAGCTCCTCTTTTCCCATGATCATCAGGGCACAGGGCGGCACTGTAGGAGAAAGCTTTCAAAGACTTACTTCTGGGGCCTGAAGAGGCAGTTCTTAATCAGCCAATTGCTTGCACCTAGATCACAGGGAAGCCCACAGTTAATTAACTACATTCTTCGGTGAGCACACCTGAGAAGGGTGACCAGAATCACTCCCCTTTGTGGGGGCTGAATCTATTAGCACTCACTTTCATTTAGTTAAGTCACCAGGACAGTGTGATTGCTTTAGAAATGGAGCAGCCATAAGTCCTGGTCTGCCAGGCTTGGACTTTCTCTGGAAACACACTCCCTTCATAGACACTTTCTCTGCTGGAATTCTGAAATCTTGTCATAAATTAGTTAATAAAGTCACTGCTTTAATCCTCACATAAGTTATTTGAAACCTAGTCGTGCCCCATTACCTTTGGCCTAGTTCAACGTTGCCCTCTAGTGGCTGAGTGTGACACGGCCCGGTTGTTTCTCATCTCACCAACCCCAGGCCCAAGGCATCCTACAGCTGCTAATCATGATAAAACCTAAGGGCCAATGCAAGAGTCATATGACTCTTTGCACGTGTTTTCTTTAAGTTAGCCAATCCACATGCACCAGGAAAAGGCCTACAGGACAACATCCACGGACCTTAATAAAGGCCTAGTAGTATAGGTCTCTCTCCTGAAGCTCCCTGTCTTCAGGTCGCACTCCTTGCTGCTTTCAGACATTCTGTTGGCCTCCTCAATCTCCCTGGGATTTGTAAGTAATACATTTCTTCTGCTTCATGCATTTTGGTTTTCCCTCCTTGTCATGTCTCACTTGAGTAACACACCAAAACCTAACTTTCCCCCTTCACTTAGCACTTTCCTTGAGAGTTACTATCTCAGCTATGGCCAGTCTCAACAAAGAGATCTCAAGACCAGCTTAGAAAGAAACCATAACCACACAAAGTCTCTATGCGCTGATAACTGACACTAAAAATCGTGTTGAATTGTTTGACTTGTATAAGAAGCCCATCTTTGCACTTTGTCTCAGCAACAGAATAGGTGTTCTGCCCATCCCAATAGCCTTAGGCTTACTGACATTTTTCTCGGCTTGTCTTAGAGCAGTTTAAAATGTTATGTTTGGGGCCGGGCACGGTGGCTCAAACCTGTAATCCCAGCACTTTGGGAGGCTGAGACGGGTGGATCACGAGGTCAGGAGATCGAGACCATCCTGGCTAACACAGCGAAACCCCATCTCTACTAAAAAATATAAAAAACTAGCAGGGCGAGGTAGCGGGCGCCTGTAGTCCCAGCTACTAGGGAGGCTGAGGCAGGAGAATGGCATAAACACAGGAGGCGGAGCTTGCAGTGAGCTGAGATCCGGCCACTGCACTCCAGCCTGGGCAACAGAGCAAGACTACGTCTCAAAAAAAAAAAAAAAAAAAAAAAAAAAAGTTATGTTTGCAGAGCTGAGGCAGGGTTGGTTGGCTCCTCTCCCTGGCTGTATCTAGAGGACAGCACTGTTTGGTCAGGGAATTTTATCTGCTGGTATAAATAGCAGCAGATTAAATTGGGCAAATACATGAAAATCAGGCTTCCCTAAATGATTTAAGTCTTCTTGTGATGGATTTGTAATGTGTCAACTTGCTGTAGGATAAATGCACCTGAGAGCAATAACTTAAGCATACCCTTAGAACAACCCTTATGGCAGATGCACCTGAGTGTGTGTTTTAAGATAGAGAATCCAAAAATAGCAACCTCGGAACTTCATTATTTGTCTCTGAGGAACATCTGAGCACCTGACCCATTCTGTGGAACATGGGCAGTAGAGGGGTTTGAGGGCCCTGAGTGTTGTGTTAAATGAAGGTTACCAGTGGAGGTCATTAGGGGAAGGGTGTTAAGTTAAAAATGTTCTACAAGATGCATGCTGATTGCGAGTGGTATAGTTTTCTTGCCTAGTCTGGACCATGCAAATATGTCATCGAGGCCAATGCTACTGGGCCATTTTTGTGCATAAGGCAGTTCTGTCCAGTCCACCGCCACAGGACCCTCTACCCTGTATGTAAGCTCCTAATAAAAACCCATTTCTCATTTGCTGGCTCTGGGTCTCCTCATAGGTCTCTTAAAACAGGTGCCTTCCCTAGTTCAGCACAACACTTGTCTAGGCTGAACATTCTACGACTTACATTCTACGACTTACATGTTTCCGCTTAAGATGAACCTATTTAATAAGAAGTAGTTATACATAGGTAGATAGACACATTGAGCTCAAATGGTTACTAAAACAGCAAGCCATAGGGAGAATCAGTAGAAACCAAGGATTATATGGTTGTTGTCTATAAATGAAGATGGTTTATCTAATACTTTGGCTTCAGGATCTAGGTATTAAGTTGATATTAACTATATAGTTATATGTAATGGTTTTATATATATATAGCTATATTGATATAGTTATATAACTATATAGCTATATCTATATAGATTTATAACTATATAGTTATATCTATATAGATTAACTATATAGATAAGTATATATAGCTATATTTATATAGATTATACAGATAACTATATAGTTATATAACTATATCGATATAGCTATATATAGTTATATAACTGGTTATATATAATAGTTATATATAGTTATATATCTACATATAATAGATCTACATATCTATTGATAACTATACAACATAACTATATATCATATAGATATAACCATATAGTTATATGTATTTATAGCTACCTATTTTTTTATACACACATACATGTAAGTATGAGATATCTTTATTTATCTTAGTGGTTCCACTTCCAGATGAACTTTGACTGGTTCATTTTTCTGTTTTCTCTATTTGACCATCTTTAACTCTGGGTGGAAGTGTTGAGTTTTGAAATTTCACACAGTGCTAGATTATTTGATCCTCATTTATCTTGTTGCTGTTTGTGAAAGAATGAGCTTCAATTGTAATTCAGGATTCAGTACCCCTTCTGCTCTCAGAGAAGCTGGCAGGTATGATTGCTCCATGCACCTGGAGAAGGTAGTCGTTGTTAGCCATAGTTGTATTTCCTTCCACATTATCTGGTTCTTTGAATTCCACCGTTCCAGATATGTTAGTACCAAGGCAGCAATGTCTGAATTTGGGCACAATTGATTATTCTCAACAAGTAAGATGAGAAACTCGCAGTTAAGAGCTTTCCACCATTTCTGCTAGTGGTGATAACTATGCAAGTAATGAGAACCTCTAGTTACTCCAGCAGATTTGTCCTTTTACCATCAGCGCTCCCACAATCAGTAGTTTTTGATGTTCATCTCAACCAAGTTCACAACCATATTGAGTAGATTTATTGCTGACCACTGAACAGACCACTTTGTAATGAGTTGGCTTTTTATCCTCTCTCTGACCAGTTGGAACATGACTGGACTTATCAGGTGTGTAAACCAGCCCAATTTAGTCTTGAGACAAGGTATTCAACTGGTTGCTTTGACTGTTTTGTTTTCTACTGTAACAGCCATGTTCTCAAATTCCTATTATGTCTGCTGCTTGAAGTGTTTATAGTTAATGACATTGAGCTCAAATGGCTACTAAACCAGCAAGCTATAGTGGGAATCAGTAGAAATCCAGGATTACATGATTGTTGTCTATAAATAAAGGTGGTTTATCTCATATGTTGGCCAGTAACCGCCTTCAAGACCAGTATTAAGTTCAGCTACATAAAACTGCCACTTTTGTAAGTAAAAACTAATATATTGGCAATCTAATATGTTAACCTAATAGAAAGTCCTTTAATTCAGAGTCTACCATTTGAATCTTTTTATTAGGAGATACAAGAAAACAACCAAAAAAAAAAAAAAAACCTCAAAATGTCTTTAGATAAAATAATTATGGGCCACGAAAGCCTCTTTATGATCAGACAGGCGATTTAGGGTGTATAGAAAAAAACAATCAAAACCCAAACCTTTTATTCCCAGAGGTCAGGGCTCTCCTTGAGAAAATTAAGGTGTTTATTCCAGATTTTCAATAAATTAATTTAATCTCAACATTAGTCTTACTTCTTGAAAATTCACCTTCTTGACTCTAAAGCGTGTTCTCGTCATATTTCCTAGTAATTTAGCTGTCAGGGTGACCGAAGAGATAAGAACATTCAGATCCTGACAGCCCACACCTTTGCAACTCTACTGGCACTCACAACAATTAGTTATTTTAAACAAATATATTTTTAAAACTTTAGAGTGTGAGAGTTGTCTGTTTCTCTCCCCTCATAATTTAATATCCAACTTAATGCAGCATATATTTTGTCAAACTGTTGTTTCGCTTTCAGTTATTTGCTGCTAAATGACACATAATGAATAGGAAGTTCCTCTTGGAGCTATCAAAAAATTAGTTAGGACACCAGAAATAAGGGATGCATGTTAAACAGGTGCTGCCTATATAATGGGCAAAATTTTTCTCTCTCTTCTCCCAAAAATTTTTTAAAAGAAAAATACAATTCTATGGCGTGGGCTCTAGAAAAATTCCCAAAGGCCATCTGTGTCTTCAACTGGAGAGGCTTGGACATGATACAAAAGTCTAGCAGTAATACAGGAGAAAGAGGGGGAAGAGAAAGTCAATCAGGCCCTGTCCTCACTTTACGTGCACCTCAGCCAAGAGCTGGACTATGTAGGGCGTGAACCAATACTAGGGAAGGGTGATCCTGAGAGATAGGGGGCATCTGGGGGCCACAGCAAAGCAAGTAGAAGTTTAGAGCAGTGCTTCCAGGCCAGGAAGGGCTGTAGGAGTGCCTGTATATGTGGCAAAGTAACAAAGGAGAGCAACATACGGTTTTCAGAAACTGGACACAATAGAGATAAGGATAGTGAGGAAGGGGCTAAGCTAATGGGCATAAGGAATGTGTCTGTGGGTGGGTGTAGCCAGTTTCATTAAGTAAATGACTTCCATGGTGCAGTGAAAAATCATATTTCCTCCTCTTCACCAGCCATTGTGCTTTAAATATATTCTGTAGAATAGGTTTTGTCCCCATGACTCCAGTGAAATCTAGGGTAGGTCTCATCGTTTTTTTCTAGACAGTCCCACATAATAAAACATTCACCAGTCATATTATTCTGTAAAACAGTCTCCATTCATTAATTGGCCTGTCCAATATAATAATAGATATTTTGAATATCATTAAAATTAAAACTCTTCCCTTCCCCAGGCTGAAAATTGCAGTCAAGGAGGTGGGATAAGGTCAGCTGCTTCTCTCTGGATCTCTTCCAGCTCCTCCCTTGTCCCTCTTGCTTCAGGTTTCAGATTCAAATAGTTTTGTTATTTTAGTTGAGGCAGGGTGGTGAGCAAGGAGGAACAAGGGGCAAGGAATGAGCAACGATTCATTTGAGTACCACTATTATAGCTTTCATTTCTTCTACCCAATCGAAGCAGAAGTTGAAGATGACTTTTTTCCCGGGCATGTTCAGATATCCCTTCTCCAGCTTTAGCTAGGGTCCTTCACCCACAGTTCTATTCTTCCTTTCTTCTGCCTGGGCAATTGGAAGATGACCTTCAGCTTCTTCCTGATGGGATGACTCCAGCCCCCCATGCCCAGGTAAAACTCGCAGCTGACTCTTTCACATGGTCCACACTGTCTGCTGTCTGGAGAGCACGCTGCTAAGGTCAGCCTCACATCAGATTATTCTTTCAGTGGAGGCAGGCGGCACAGCGTCTAGGCGCACATGTTGAATTCTTTATGAGTACTCTGTGCCCTTTCAGCCAGCTTGAGACTGGAAGAATACCAGACCATGCTTGCCAATTTCAAGCTTCTCCTGTGCAGGCCTCTGCAACCTCTCTTATAAGCTGGAGGTATGTGGTTGGGTATAGTCCTGAAACCAGTGTTGTCACTTCCTTTAGAACTTTTGTTTAGGTGATCTAGAACCTAGCTTTGGAATAGGGCATAATTGATACTTAGTATCTCACAGAATCAGTAGAATTTGAGACTAGATCCTTGTTTGATCAGCTTGAAATATGTATCCATTTATAATTGTGAATATGAATATACTACCTAGATCTTACCTGTCTCTGCATATGAAGATTCATATTCTCCTTTTAATATCTGAAAATATTTTTATTCCATAGTCCCTGTTGGCCAAGCATTTGGTTCAATATAAAGTTCTATCACATTTACTTTTAATGACCTAATTATGGCATTTGAGCCCCTGCAGACCTGACTGCTAAAAATTAATAGTCCTCCAAGTGCCCTCCAGTTATTTCTGGAAGTTTCTTCAACCGGTCTGTGTTCTGCAGCCTCCGTACTACACTGGGCCTCCTCCCTGCTCCTTTCCCACCTGTCCATACCTGCTGTCCATGAGGCCTCAGCCTGATTATTTCAGCTCACCATGGGAACTAGATACAGGATGACAGATGCTCTCAAAGCTTCCAGCCCAGAGTTGCCAAACATCAGTGTTCTGAGCAGAGATGAAAGAAAAACTTCTCCATGACTGGACATCAACCATTCTGTCTCAAACCAGCTTGATTTTTTGCCCCAAACATCTCCCTTAAACAGTTGTACCGACTTTAAGCCATAGTGCTTACCTAAACCCTTCCCAAATATTTAACTAAAAATGGCCTCTTCGGTTTCTTTCCCTGCTTGCATCTGAGGGAGCACAAACCTAGCTCCTGAGGCTGGACAAGTGTTGGGACATCCCATGGGGTTACCTGAAATGGCTGGGGGGACTAAACTCTAGTATTGGCTTGGAGGATGTAACAATAGGCCTGAAAATGGACTTGGACAATGAACATCTCAGAGGTCATGATTATGTCAGCCACTAGTCAAGAGGTTCTTTCCCTGCTTAGCAGGTGCTGTTTAACCAGGTTCTCCTCCACACATTTTTCTTGTGCCATCCTAGGAAGAGGAAACATCTCAAGTCAGGCAGATGTTTGGATATCTCACATCTAGGTGTGTGAGAACTTGAATTCAGATGGAGTTTTAGAAACATAAAATATGGCAAATTTCACTCATTTATTCTATGTAACATCCTAAAGTGGGAAGAAAATTGTTAGGACCCTTGGATGAATGAAGAAGGTGAGGTATGGTTAGTGGATGATGCAGCTAGAAGGTGGCCAGGCTAAAGTCTGAACTCCCATCGTTGGCTCTTAACCATAATGCTAACAGCCTCTTCAGTAAAACAATCAAGTGCTGTGCTTGCCACCAGGGATGGAGAGAAGAGTAGAAAGACTCCATCCTTGAGTTCAGTGTACCCATATTGTTCTATCTCTAGAGAGTGATCCATTGGCAGCAGTCTCCTTAATGGATAAGGAATAAAAATTTGACCTTGTCCAAGTTGAGTCACCATGAGACTGGGATCCTACACAAGGGCTGTCCCAGTGAACAGAGACTTAAAGTTTTTATGTCCTTGGTGTGGGGTTTCCTCTAAACTGAGAATGGCCTCAACTGTCAGAAATGCTGCCCCTGAGGACTTTCTAATGACCACAGGCATAAGAGTCAGTTAGTTGAGCCTCAACCTGATTTCCAATGGAAAAAGTTTGTCTTTAACACTGGGCAAAAGAATTACTGTCTCTAATTCATGACCCTTCTCCTGTACTTAGACATCTGATAAAACTGCTGTTTAATGTCTTTTAATCATTTCAAGGATTGACCTCTAATTGGGGTTGCTTAATCCTGAGTAGTAGTTAATGCTATTTTAAACATCTTAACTAATCTTGTCTAAACTCTAACTGCAAGTGTAAAAATATTCAGCCCTATTCGACATCTCACAGGGGAGAGGAGGCACTGTTTCTCCTGCCATAAACAACTCCTCTGACTATCAAAAAAGGAAGCTAAGGGTGGACCCCCACTTCAGCTAGGGGATAGATAACTTGAGGGACATTTCCAGCACTTTCAGAGCCTGTAATAAGATTGACTGAACTCTTTACCACCTTCTCTAGAAGAGGTGCTTCTGTAAGGCCTTATTGAAGCCTTAGTACCCTATTATCTACATAATCACCAAACTTTGAGATCTTGTACCTCTTCTGCAACCAGGAGCCCTAACACTGCCGCTGTCTAGGAACTGCAGAATACCTGGGTCCCAGGCAGGATTTCTATAGGTCTGGAGTAGCAACCTTCTGTGCAGAGCACTAGGAGCCAGGGGCCTGACTCTGAATCAGTGACTAGGAGGGTCAGCAGGATTGTGCCTGCGGATGAAGGCATTGATGTGCTCTTCTCAGTAGTCAATGCATGTGGAGCCGTGACACCTTGCATGGCTGTGCTTCCTTCATCTTCTCCTGCTTTTTTAATCTCTCACTCATTCATTTGGGTATTTCCCCTCCATTCTAGGCTGGCACAATAGTATGTGCTATACATGCCATGGAAGGGTATGGCACCCACAGTGAATGATAAAGGATCTGAGTATCTGAAATGAGGAGGTGTGGAGTAAAGTAGGGAGGATTGGGAATGGTAGGTTGGGACTAGGTTGGATGTTTTTGGAGGTAACGGGGAAGCACTGGGGACTTGGGGATATATTAGGTCAAAAAAAAGTCTAACTCTGTTTATTTCTATCACAGTGTATTACAATTGTAAAACTTTGGTTTGACTCTATTTAAAAAAATCACCTCATACCTGAGAAGCACTGATTTCTAATTTTTAAGCACAACAGATATGATTATAAGAATAAATTGATGACCAGCCTGGTCATCAGAGACATGGAGACCCTGTCTCTACTAAAAATACAAAATTAGCTGAGCCTGGTGGCACATGCCTGTAGTCCCAGCTACTCGTGAGGCTGAGGCAGGAGAATTGCCTGAACCCGGGAGGCGGAGGTTGCAGTGAGCCAAGATCATGCCATTGCACTCCAGCCTGGGCAACAAAAGTGAAACTCCATCTCAAAATAAAAAATAAATAAAATAAATTGACATGAATGATGATCACTTTTATATATCAGCTTGGTTAGGTTATAGTCCCAGTTATTTAATCAAACACTAAGCTAGGTGTTGCTACAAAGGTAGGTTAGTAGATGTGCTTAACATCCACAGTCAATTGACTTTATGCAAAAGAGTTTACCCTGGGTAATCTAGGTGAGCCCAATCTAATACATTGAAAGACCTTAACAATAGTGTTCCTTCCTTTGGAAAGAAGAGAGTTGGGCCATGGACAGTAGAATTAACTCCTGTGGCAGAATTTCCAACCTACCCTTCCTGATGTATCCTTTGGATTTCGGACTAGCCTAGCCAGCTCCAACAATACTATAAACAAATTCCTTGCAATACATCTCTTTATATAGGTATATATTGCATGGGTTCTGTTTCTCTGATGGAAGTTTGATTGAGAAAACATTCATCAAATTAACTTTACAATAAAGTTGTTTTATGGTATTGACATTTTTATATAATTAAATGTCATTTTCTTCCTCTTTTTCTTCTGCAGGTTCTCCCTCTGCCCTGCCTCCTCCTAAGCCCTACCTCTTCCTCCTCCTGTCTTCCTTTCTTCCCCTATTTCTCTCTTTAATCTTGTAGAAAAATTAACTCCTGAGTTGCAAGTCTTGGCCATATTCCTTTTTCATCCCAAAGGAAGCTCTTAATTAACATACACAGAAGGTTCGTTGTACCAACTCTTTTACCAGAGGTCTTTCCCAGTTCATCACTGGTCGTTCTGTGGATACTTGTAGCTTCATGTGATCATATATTGTAATCCACCCAAAGATGTCAACTTCAATCCAACCACAAGAAAATGCGACAGACAGGCTCATCCCTTCCAAGCTAACCTTTACCCTTTAAGGACAGGGTCCACCTCCAGAGCCCCAGCCTGGTTCCAGTCACCATTTGGATGTTTCACCGAATAAGTATCCTACCCTAGTGGATCCACTAATGCTCTGTCTATCATGATCGGGGTTATGGTACGTAATTAAACACTGACCTGTCTTGCTTTTGTGTTTATCTGTTTCTATATATACCCATCTCCCACCCCCCACCACACACACACACAAAGCTGTTATCAAATTGGCTTATTCTTAAAGATGTCTTAGAATTGTCACTTCCACAAATGATAGAAGCTCACTAAGGAAGAGCCCCAGGAGGCCCTGGGAGTTATTTTGATAAGCCTATCCCTACTATAGGTCCCCATAGGTCCTCGTTAACTCTAGGAAAGTTTGACCTCAGACCAACCTTCAGCGTTGAGATTCCTCTATCTCTCTACTTGAATTTGACAGGCTTCATTGTGTTGCTCTGTGTCAAACCACAGCCACAAACCCAATACGAATTTTATCTCTGAAGCTATTTGAATATCATGGCAGAATCTCTCCCTACTGTCTATACTATTCTCTTTGTCCTGACATGTCTCATAGCATCAGCTTACCCCTGGAGTCTCTTGTTGCCTAAGAGCTTTTTTAATGACATTTCTGTGAGTCTCTCACTTCTCCCACTATCAATTTACTTCCTGAAGCGATCTGCTTTTGACAGTCACCATTCTATAGGGATATAATAGCTGTGTAGTTATCATCCAAATTAAAAAGTGAAAGAGATCTATTAATTATGCCAGGATGATATGTGTACATCAGGCCTGTCCTGAGCAATCAGGGATATGTGTATATAATATATATTCTCTCTAAGTCTCAGCCACACTGGATAGACAAAAACTTTGCTCCTGGTCACTTTGTTGACTGCTTAGAGTCCATAGAATGGACCTGCTTGCTCTTGAATGAAGGACTTATCTTTGGTTGAAAGAGACTGGCCAAGATGTGCCTTTGTGGTAAATTACATGATCATTGGTGTCTGAGGAGCAACAATTGTAAGTAACATTAAACAATCACTACTAGGTACCAGTGAGTTATATACTCTAAGATCTCATTTGACCTTCATAAAAACTGTATAAAATAGGTACTTATTCCTATTATTTTGCAGATGAAGGAATTGAAGCACAGAGAGGTTGAATAATTTTGAAACTGCCTTTGCAAAAATTAAAACAGTGAGAAAATTATGACAGTGAAAGACATCTGATCTACCCAACTCCCATCTTGCATTTAATTTCCAAATTGCCTTTAGTCATTCCTGGGTTTGGGCCAAGCTAAATTTGAAAGAAATTTAGTTTTGAGTTCAAATGATAATAGCTCTTCCCCAAAACTAAACTGCTCTGTAAAACTAATGAAAGAGCATAGGGTTAGGAGGATGAAAGGAGCCTGAATTCTGCTAAGGTGTAGGCATGAAGGATTACCAGTCATTACTCCAGAGATCACAAAATTTGCAGCTTCCCCAATTATACAGAGAACATCACTATTGTAGAACCTAAGATTGACCTTTGGAGATGCCTTTCCAGGTTTTTGTATTTCTGATGACCTATGACTCCACGGGGACCCGCCACCCAGAAGCAGACTCAGCATGCATATACTGGAAGACCATTTTCTACACCCCTATGATTGCAACCCCAACCAATCAGCAGTACCCATTCCCTTGCCTATCACACTATCCTTGGAATACCCTAAGCCCCATGGGGAGGCTGATTTGAGTAATAACAAAATTCCAGTCTCCTGTTCAGCTGACTCTGCATGAATTAAACTTTCTCTATTGCAATTCCCCTGCCTTGATGAATCAGTTCTATCTAGGCAGTGGGCAAGAACATTGGGTGGTTATAACCCATTGGGTGCAAAGTTGTTCAGCTGTGAGATGGAATTAAGATGACACCAGACAGTACCCCTCCAACCCATCAGTCCTGTGTGTATTCCATCCCCCAGGGGATGCCTTTATTCCCAAAGGTTATCTCAGATGAGGAGGATAAGAGGAATAAGGCTGTGAGAGGGTTGCTCTCAGAAGAGGACCGAAGATGTGGCTTGTACTTAAAAGACTAATGAGTGTCTCCAGCTACACTAAATATAAACAATTATGGACTTCACGGGATCTAGAGTAGAGGTTAGCAAACTTATCCATAAAAGGTCAGTTAGGAAATATCTTAGGCTTTGCAAGCCATGTGGTATCTGTGGAAACCATTCAATTCTGCCATTGTGGCATGAAAGCAGAAAAGATAGTGCATAAATGTGGCTGTGCGCCAATAAAACTTCATTTACAAAAGCTCAAACCATCTGATTAACTTGGGAGAATAAAGCAGAAATTTCATTCGAGCATCCTGTCTCATCAGGTCAAATCTTCAGAACAAATGCTGCCGAGAAAATGCTTTTAGAATAGATAACCACAAAGGTGGCAGGGACCAGACTATTTAGGGGCTGACAGGACAGTGGGGATCTGAGATGTAGAAATAGTCACCCCATTTCCCCACCTCTCCTACTCTGAGAGGAAATTCCAATACCAAAATAGATTTGGCATGTGAGTGTATGTGTAAGGAGAGTGTTGTTAATTTGTAATCGATCAAGTAACAATTTCCTGAGGACTTTCTGGGACTTCCTTGTTAATTTGAAATATCCCAGCAATATTAACTTCCAGAAATCAGGCACTGCTCTCAGGAAGGCACCACACTGTTAATGCAGGGCTTAGAGACTCAGCCTTAAGTCCTCCAGCCTAATTTTTTTTCTTAATGAGATAGGAAGATTTTGGAGTGAATCAAGAGGCTAAAAAATGTACATTATAGGAGGGAAAAGGTAATGGAACCTCTAGACACTAGCCAATGTGGGGCAAACATATGTGATCATTATGTTCATAAGTTCTCAGTCATAAGGTTGAAGATTTGACAACAAAAGAGCAGCAGGAGAAAAGTTTGTTGTTCCCTCTCGGAAATA
Source organism: Colobus angolensis palliatus (assembly GCF_000951035.1). NCBI lineage: Eukaryota > Metazoa > Chordata > Mammalia > Primates > Cercopithecidae > Colobus > Colobus angolensis. The sequence continues at coordinate 7,326,604 of NW_012112253.1, forward strand.
AGGGAAGTCCCAGGCTCTGAGGGAGAGCCAAGAACTGGAGTGCTGAACCCCTCTCTCTAGTAGCCCCGATAAGACTGGTTCTTTCTTGCAGTAAGTAGAGAAATTCCACTGGAGTAAACAACCAGGAGTATGAGGGAAGCAGTGAGATCCTAATCAAGGGTTGCAAAGTGAAGTACAAATCTAGTGAGATTTGCCACCAGAGTAGAAGTTAAATGTTTTCACTTGGAATCACTAATAAATAGTTATAAAAAAGGCTTTCTCTCAAAATCTTTGTAGATGAGTTAGAAAAAAAAAAAAACTTAAATGTACCTTGACCTATTTCTTAAATCATTTTAGAAGTAAAATCATTTTAGAAGTAAAAGATGGAGTCAATTAAATCTAAGTTGTTCTCAGATCCCTTTTCTGGTTCCCTAATTCTCAGCAGAGGCAATGACCCTTACTGGTTCTTCTTTAAATATTATAGATATCTCTGAACATATACCTATACATGATATGCTGCTTCTTTAAAAAGAACAAAAATGGCAGGATGCTTTACACATTTTTCAATTCTTTTTTCATTTAATGATATTGTTTAGACCTCCTTTTATAACAATTTATAGATAACTGCCTTTTTCTTTGTTCTTGTATAGTATTTGATAGTATGGATGTACCATAATTTATAGCAAATTCCCTGTTCATGGACATTTTAGATTCTGACAAACTTACTATTAAACTATTGAATATCTTTGTACATATATAATTTCCTATGTTCTTTTAGTATGTTAGTAGTATGAATTTCTAGCAGTAAAATTGACAGGTGATATGGTTTGGATCTGTGTTCCCACCAAATCTCATGTTGAATTGTAATCCCCATTGTTGGAAGTGGGGCCTAGTGGGAGGTGATTAGATCCTGGAGGTGGTTTCTAATGGTTTAGCACCATACCCCTATTGTTGTTCTTGTGATAGAGTTCTCACGCGATCTGGTTGTTTATAAGTGTATAGCACCTCCCCCCTCTCTCTCTTCCTCCTGCTCTGGCCATGTAAGATGTGCCTTCTTCCCCTTTGCCTTCTGCCATGACTGTAAGTGTCCTGAGACCTCCCCAGAAGCCAAGCAGATGCCAGCATTAGGCTATCTCTACCACCTGTTGAATCATGAGCCAGTTAAACCTCTTTTCTTTATAAATTATGGTCTCTGCTGTTTCTTCATTGCAAGGAAAGAATGGACTAACACAACAGGTCAAGGGATATGTCAAAATTTTAAATTTAATTGATTTTCCCCAGTTTCTCTTTATAGAGGCATGCCAATTTTTATTTTGACTAGTAAAGCATGAGGTTGTGAATTCAAACATTTTTATCTTTGCCAATTTTATACATAATAAAATAAAAATACATAACTGTTATGTGGGATAGTAGTAATTTATATCTCTCATACTAGTTATTGTTTGAGCAATTTTTCATAGGCTTAATAACTATGTGCATTTTGTTTTCTGAAGTCTGATTCTTGACTTTTTATCCTTACATTCTTGGCTTTTGTTCTTGATTACCAAGAACAATTACTGTGTTAATTTTTGATCTGTGATATAAGTTGCAAATATTTACTTCTCAATTTTGTACTTTGTACTTTTATTTTCTGGATTCTCATTTTTTTTTTTTTTGCCATGTAGCAATTTTGACTATCTTTTTAAATGTATCTACTTTTTCTGAATTCTGAGCTTTTATCATTTTTAGAATAGCCTTCTCTCCTGCTTTATCATAAAAATTCTCCTACATTCTTATTTTATGATTTTGATATTAATAAAACTCTTACGAATCTAAAATTTTGGTACAAAATGTGAGATAAAAATCCAACTTTTTTCTTTTAATCTGGATTAGCATGCACCCTTTATTCAAAAATAGTTTGCACATTAAGACATCCTTCATTATAAGTGAAATTCATATATGTATTTGAGCTATTGCTGGACTTTCTATTCTCCACACTGTCTCAAATATGATGATGTTTACAATAAGCTTAATATCTAGTATGGCTAGTTCTCCTTCATAATTTTCTCTCTTAAACTTTGTCCTAGAAATTTTATTTATTTCTCTTCCATTAAACTCTAGAATTTCTTTAAGAAGTACTCATGTAGTAACTATTTCCTGAATGCTTGTGTGTTTATCTGTTGCATGTATACTGTTATAGTAGTTTGGCTGGGTATAAAATTCTGGAGTCATCTTTGTTTTCCTCGATAATATTTTAACCACTACTCCAATCTCTTGTACCTGAAAACATATATATATATATATATGTATGCATATATATATATATGTGTGTGTGTGTATGTGTGTGTATGTGTTTGTATGTGTATGGTAGTAAATGTGCATACAGGAGATTTATAATACAAGAGTGATATATGTAAATAAAATATAAAATATACATATATGTATATACACATATACACATACAGTATATGTACATATATATGAGAGATGGAGAAGGAGAAAGAGGGAGAACACCTTAGGCTTATTTGGTTTTTCCCAATTTTAGGGATTAGATATTATATCTTTATTTCCTAATGAAATTTCTTTACCCTTGAAGTGCAATAAATTTATTAGGATATATCTTATTGTTGATCATTATGTGTTAACTTTTTTATTGGTCATGGAGTACTATTTAAATCCATAGATCCAACTGTTTATGGAATTTTTAGAAATTATGTTTTTAAACAATTTCTATTTGTTCCCTTTCAGTTTTTTTCTTTGGAAACGCGAGTAATTATGGGCTGGATCTTTTTTGTTCTTTATAATAATTCTTATCATTTCTCTATTCCTTTTAACACTTGTTTTTCTTGTTTATTTCAGTCCGTCCTCATGTTTGTTGTATTTTTAAAAAGGCCTCTTTTACTTTATGTTCTTGGCAATACAGCTCTCATTTTTGTGATGATTTTCTTTTATTCCTGCCACCCCAGGGTGTAGCAACTCAGTATTTTTTCTTCTTCTGTTGCTTTGCTGTATCTTCCCTAAATGCCTCTATCCCTTTTTGATATGGATTTTTAAAATTTAAAGACTACAATATTCTCAAACTTCATTATTGCTACTGAGGTTTTCATTTCATAGCAGTATATGTTATCTGCATTTTCATCTGTTCTGTGAGTGATTAGACGTTTGGAAGGAAGAGGAGACATCATCTTTCCTCCACCATTTTAAAACCACAAGTACCATTTGTGTTTCTTTATCAAATTTTAATTCATTCATTTATTTTACAAATATTGACTGTTATGTGCTAGGCATTATGTTAAGATTCTGCCTTGCATTGTCAATGATTTCTATGAAAAAGAAAACTATTCACTTGTAAGCATTAATTAGTTAGCAATGTATGCCAATTGTAGGCAAGAAAAGGAAAACAGCTTTGTGACTTCTAGTCTTTCAGACCAAGTAAGAAAATAATGTCCAAGATAATGTCCTGTTTCAAGCCTATGTAAATATGTATCCTTACCAACAATCTGTTAAAATTTAACTTGAATTATCAATATTTTCACCATTAATACAAAGCCCATCCTCCCTAACATGTGCTGCCTATTGAATCTCTGTTCTACTACAAAACTTGTATCATTCTTTGACCTTTTTTCTAACAGAGTTACAAATTCACTTTGAAATTTATCTCTAGACTTCTGATAACAAAAGCAGTGCTTTAGTATGTATAGCAGAATATAAGCTATAGCACCATTACCATAAAGTATAGAGGCAGACTTTTAGACTCTCCATATTAAATATATGCAATTGGCTGGGCATGCTGACACTTTATCGAAAAAATTAATAGGCCCTCTATGTGACATTAAATAGCCTTTTAACAACAGTGCACTTAGATCCCACACCAACTTACACAAAATGAATAGTATTGAATTGGCTAACAATCAAATAAGGATTTGTCTTCCATTTCAATTTAAATTACTCTGAAAGATAAGCAAACCTAAAAAGCTAATGGAAGAATAAATCCCTATCTATTATTTTCTATTTGACACATATGCAACCCCAGTTGTCTTTGGGAAAATAAAGCCACATTATTTATTTTGTATTTTCCATACACCAGTCATTAGGGCATCCTCAGTAAATAGCATTAAATGGAATACAATAAGGTTATAATATTGTCACAAGTGAGCACAAAGAAGAATTGGATATTTTCAGAGAGGAATACTTCCTTTTGTGCTGTGAAGAATGAAGGAGAGTAAGAGGGACAATGAGCTGATATTTCGAAATAGCAAGGAAGAAAATTGATGGATCTCAAACCAGATGGCTTGGAACATTTCATATAGCCAAAGATTTATTTATCCACTGAAATGAAAATATTCACAGTGGGAGAGATACACAGAGAAGGGCAGATGCTATTTTAATAGCCACTATAACATATACACTATGAAGTTATAAGAGATGGAAGAAAAAATATAGCAGGGAGGGCCTTATAAAGTTATAATCACACAGTTGACTCAACATTTTTTTCTCTTTATCAATATATAACAAGATAGGGAGAAAGCATACAGGAAGAATAAGTATTTGCAAAATGGAAATGGCAAATAGTCAAGTGGGTAAGGATTAGCAAATTACTGTGTTTCAATGAGTTGACTTGGGGTTCAGGTAGACACAAAGGCGAGTGTGATTAAAGTATGAGATGAAATAAGAACAGGAGAGATCAAGGATCAAGTTAAAATGATTGTCAGAGTGCAGTACTGTCCTCACATGTTTGGTCACCCTTTCCCTGTAAGAGGATTATACTTTCTTGTTTGTTGCTGTTTGTCTGGCAGTGCACTACCCCTCCCCATCTGTAAGAGTGTGCAGTCCCATGCTATTGACTTTGGGCCTGGCCATGTGACTTAATTTGGCCAGGGTAAAGTGAGCAGGCCTAACCTATGTCACATCCCAGTAGAAGACGCAAGAACCTTTGTTCAATCAGATTTTGTGTTTCTCTCTGCCATGAGAATGGTCTACACCAGGGCATAATCCAGATAGGAGCTGCCTGTCAAACTGGACCCTGAAATAAGTCATGTGAAACAGACCTAGAGCAACTCACAGTCAACAAAAAATGAGGACTTTATTTTATTTATTTATTTATTTTTGAGACAAAGTCTCACTGTCACTAGGCTGGAGTGCAGTGGCACCATCTCAGCTCACTGCAACCTCCGCCTCCCGAGTTCAAGCAATTCTGCTGCCTCAGCCTCCCAAGTAGCTGGGACAGCAGGTGCACATCACCACGCCCAGCTAATTTTTGTGTTTTTAGTAGAGATAGGGTTTCATCATGTTGGCCAGGATGATCTCCATCTCTTGACCTCATGATCTGCCCACCTCAGCCTCCCAAGGACTTAACATTTTAAAATAATTGGATCCATGAAAATGGGCTGCCTCTTCAGGCTGGAAACTGGACTGAAGATATATAAAACAGAGGTTAGTTATATAAGATAGAAGTTAGAAGATATATAAAACAGAACTACAGTTAACCTAAAATGAGGACTGGATCTCTTTTTATGATTGGATCCAAAAATGTGGAGAACACAAATGACTTTAATAATAACAGTTTTCATGCTGTAGCAAGGGTAGAAGCAGACTTTAGCAGATCACAAAATGATAAAGAGCTGTTGGTATGGCGTGTCACATATAAAACATTCTTGAGAAATATGGCAAGAAAGGTGAGTAAAATGAAGTAGTGATAGCTGGATGATGTGGATCCAGGGAGAGCTTCCAGATTTCATGCTTTTTTTTTCAAAACAACAACAACAACAACAAAACTTTTCTCAAAAAGAGAATATCTAGCAAGCTTGTATACTGATGAGAAGGATGGAGAAGTGATGACAAAGATTTAAGATATTGGGCAGAATGCGAAAAACAAGCTAGTGAATTCTTGGGAGCCAGTGCAGAGGCAGATGGATCTTCCTTTGATAGGACAGACAGGGATGAGCTGATGAGAGAAACTGAATGTTTGCTAGACTTTAATGAGTGCCCAGCTGAAGCAGGTGATTAAAAGATTATGAATTCATAATGATTCTAATCTGCCTAATTATGTTATTTTTCCCCTTAGTCAGGCTCATCTTTTAGGACGGATGTGAGATGGTGGATGCAAGTAATTGGGTTCACCCTGGATTGGGATTTAGCTCATGCTGAATGCTCAAAGTGGTAGCAGAGTTAAGCATGTTTGCAAGAGAGTGCTTGACTCAATGGAGCAGGCACTCTAACCTGCATTCACATCCACTGAGTAAAGGAGAGACTGATTGGTGGCGCAATAGGGGGAGATGAAGATGGGCGCTTCAGGTTGGATAAAGTATTCTAATGGAGAAACTTGATCAGAGGAGCTAGGAGAGCAAAGAGGCTCCCTTGGGAGAATTAGCTGTTTCCACTGGTGATTTCAGAAATGCTGTGGTTACAGCTAATATACTTCAAGGTGTGAGAATGGAAACAGGTGAAATGGAGTGAATAAGAAGGTCATTGGTGAAAATGAGGTCAAGGACGAGAGGCCAGGATTTCCACTGGTTAATAGGAAGAAGCTGAAATGGACAGAAAGACTACAGACTAGATGCCAAAGTATTCAGTGAATAAGGATAAGTGACAAGGACAACAATAAATGTCTGAAATGGAGAGGAAGTGAGGGAGGTATAGGCAAGCAGAGAGTATGAGCCTGAAAGGATCAAGGGTTTGGAGAGAAGGAGGGAGAAAACGGTGTGGAGGTAGCAATAGACAACAAGGATGACTCACACCCACTTCAAACCCTGATGTCTGTGGGGCGGAAGAATGCACAGTAACTGCTTTGGCCACTGCTCTTCTCTGGTGTGTTCTGCATTCCCAAGGAAATTTAAGAATCCCCTAAGTTTCCCTCCTTGAGGCAAATGTGATAGATGGCTCTGCTCTCTTGTTCATTCACTGTTGAGGACTCGTTTCATCTTCAGGACAGTGGATTGTAAAACTGTGAATGGGAAAACCAGAACTGTTGTTTCTAGCCCTTTGAATCTGCTTCTCGGATTTGGTACCTGAGCACGAAGTGGCTTGAAATGGGGGCTTTCTCGATCTTTAGTGCTTAAAAGGATCAAATTAGTTGCTGATTAAAGCATACATTTCTAAAGACTGATATTCAAAAGGCTGAGTACAAAGGAGAATTAGTATTTTTAACCAGCACCTGCAACGATTTTGAACAGGGGCACATGAACCACACTTTGATAAAATCTGAATTAGGGAAGAAGAAAACGTGAACTTCAATTTGGGCATCTGCCAGCTGCTGAGGCTGAATGACCATGGGTGAGTCACATCACCTCTCTAAGTCTAAGTCTTCTCATATACACAACTGCCATGTATTGGTTACTAATAGATGATGCTTCTTATCAGAGTAAACTCCAAACAATGATTCTTAGATTAGACAGAGCTTTATTTCTCACCCCATGAAAGACTGGGAGAAGGCAGTGCACAATTGGTGTGGTAGTTCTGTGATGAGCAGTGGGGACTTCAGCCCTTCAAGCTTTCTTTTGGACCACTGAATTCCAGAATAATTAAAAAAGTAGATTTTTAAAAAGACAAAACCTCTTCTCCCTTTCTTTTAAGGAATCTCTCTAAAGTCCTCACAACTCACCATACATGTTATTGGCGTAGCTGCAAAGAAGGCTGGGAAATGCAGGCATTACTTCCAGTGGCAATGTCTCAGTCAAAAGTGTAAATTCTTTTACTAAGAAACTTGGCTGGGCATGATGGCTCATGCCTGTAATCCCAGCACTTTGGGGGGCCAAGGTGGGCAGATTACCCGAGGTCAGGATTTTGAGATCAGCCTGGCCGACATGGTAAAACCCCATCTCTACTAAAAGTACAAAAATTTAGTTGGGCATGGTGGCATGCACCTGTAGTTCCAGCTACACAGGAGGCTGAGGAAAGAGAATCGCTTGAACCCAGGAAGCAGAGGTTGCAGTGATCCAAGATCCCACCATTGCACTCCAGCCTGGGTGACGAGGGAAACTTCATCTCAGAGGGGGGAAAAAAAAATAGAGGCTGGATATTGAGAGACTAATCATATTTGCAACATGGATATGATACAGTATTCATTTGCTAGGGCTGCCATAACAAAGTACTACAAACTACATGGCTCAAACAACAGAAATGTATTGTCTCTCAGTTCCAGAGGCTGGAAATCTGAGAAATCAAGGTGTCAGTGTGCTTAGTTCCTTCTGAGGGATCTAAAGAAGAAACTGTTCCACACCTCTCTCCTAAGTCTGGGGGTTTCCTGGCAATTTCTGGCATTCCTTGACTTGTACATGCATCAGCCCAATCTCCGCCTTCATCTGCATGTGGATACGGATTGGCTGTGTCCCCACCCAAATCTCATCTTGAATTGTAGCTCCCATAATTCCCACCGGTTGTGGGAGGGACGCAGTTGGAGATAACTGAATCATGGGAGGGTTTCCCCTATACTGTTCTCGTGGTAGTCAATAGGTCTCACAAGAAGTGATGGTTTTATAAGAGGAAACACCTTTCGCTTGGCTTTCTCATTCTCTCGCCGTTGCCGTGTTAAGAAGTACCTTTCATCTTCCGCCATGACTGTGAGGCCTCCCCAGCCAGGTGGAACTATGAGTTGATTAAACCTCTTTTTCTTTATAGATTATCCAGTCTCAGATATGTCTTCCTCAGCAGCATGAAAATAGACATATATAGAGACCCTAAGACTACCATTGCTAGGCAGAATATTTTTTAACCTAAAAAAAGCTCTCACTTGAAATTAAAAAAAAAAAAAAATTTTTCAACCTTGGCTACTCACATTGCAGCCAGAGTGAATTGTATTTTTTCAAACAGCCAAAGATGGCAGCAGGTAAGGATTAAGAAGCCAGTACCCTCCTCTGAAGTCCAGATCCACCTTTGATTCACACAGTTTCTGGAAGTAAGGAAATGACAGCAAAACAGGGCAGCCATGAGAGTCTATGAGGGAAGAAGTGGCTCTAAATTAAATATTTCTCGAAGTTTTCCAGGAGGCATGGGTAGCTTGTTAAATATTAAGCAGAGAAATCTCCATCTGACTGTTACAGGAGTATTGCAACAGGAACAGAGGCTGGTTTTACAATCTCTGACATGGTGGGAGGGGGATAAGGAACCACAGAGCTGGGATAATTTATCAGAAAAAAAAAATAGTGGCTTCCAGCAAAAGGTTCACAGATGCTGCCTTCTAATTAAAATTTTTTTTAATTTTAGAATACAATTTTACGGACTCTATACCTGCAAATGAATGCCTCACACCACATGGTGTCTCCCAGTACACCATGAAGGGAAAAGCCAGGGTAGCCTTTAATGACTTATGCCTCACTCCATGCCCCTGGATCTTTTGCTTTGTATTGCCAGAAACCAAAGATGGGGACACTTAAAACACTAGGTGTCCTGTATGTGATTTAGCATTGTCTGGGTCAGGAAATGATATTGTGTTCTTTTTTTTTTCTTTTTTTGAGATGGAGTCTCACTCTGTCACCCAGACTGGAATGCAGTGGCATGATCTCCACTCTCTGCAACCTCCACCTCCCAGGCTCAAGCAATTCTTCTGTCCCAGCCTCCTGAATAGCTGGGATTACAGGCATGTACCACCATGCCCGGCTAATTTTTGCATTTTTAGTAAAGACGGGGTTTTACCTTATTGGTCAGGCTGGTCTCGAACTCCTGACCTCATGATCCACCCGCCTTGGCCTTGGCTTCAGCCTCCCAAAGTGCTGGGATTACAGGCATGAGCCACCGCACCTGGCTGACATTGTGTTCTTTAAGAAGGCAGAAGTGAACTTTACAGGCTGTCTCTATTACTTCTGAGAAATGAGAAGTCAGTAAATTCAGGGGGACTCTGGGCCATGAGTCCATGGAGTTATCGAGTATGGTGGTGTCAACCTCATCCAGAGGGGGGTTGTTTGGAACATGAACAAGAAGGAAAATTAGAAAATTCATAGCAGCTATCACCCTTGACCAAGATACTCTTTTTCTTTGAGCCCAGATATAACTTTAGTGATCTCATGATTACACTCCAGCAGCTGCAAACAGTTGGTCAGAATTCACCACTTAGATTGAATGCATTTACCATGCTTTGTCTACAGTGGTAGTTTTACTGGGAGACGAAGCTGGTTAGATCTCTTTATATTAGACCCAGAGGATTTGAAATGTGAAGGGATCATACCACCTTTCCTTATGACATAAAATAAGGGTTATTCCTTTTGAGGTAAGGAATTCCTGTTCATTAAAGTAAGAATGCTGAATTGTTTTCATCCTGACCATCAAACCACTGCTACTTGAAACATACTCAATGGCTTGAGAAATAGCATTGGAGATGATCTGGGAGAAAAATCAGTATCTTGATTTATCAGTGCGATCTATGTGGGCTTGAAGGAGGCGAATAGTCCTTGTCTCAAAGGAGTATTTTTAAATTTGGTGCAAGAAAAGTGGGAGCTCAAATTAAGTTTTAGACTGAGGATTTCAGAATAACAACAAAAGTCAGAAAGTCTTAGGCTCTGGATTTCTGGTTAGCATCAGAGGCTGGAAACCTCATCTATAAAACTTCATACTTGTGAAGGGGCTAAATCCAAAGAAATTAGATTTCCTCACTGTAGCCCCTGACTTAGCATCCTTGCTCTATTAGGACTAATAGGAAAAGGCAAGTTCCTACACTGGGTCATATCATGGGCTAAAAGCTGATGGATGTTGGAACTTGGGATTATTATAGAAGCACCATGTTAGCCAGTGGCCCCAGTGCCCTAGTAATGCCCTCTATCAGCTGGCTCTTTTAACCCAAGTCAGTTTTTCTCTAAACTGGAGCCAACTGTTACAACACTGTTTCCTTCATTGAACATGGAAACTTCATTGCTCCATTTTTGTATCACACATGTTCAACTGGAGCCTATGAAGCATCCACAAGATTTAAGCTGTCTTAAATATCCCAGGCTCTATTTTAGGCACTGAAACTCCAAGAGAGAATAAGATAAAGTCCCAGGCTTTATGAACCTCACATTCCTGAGGGTGGAGAAAGTGAGGTCAGAGTTGGGACAGAGCTCTGATTAAGTGAAACCTTGAAGACTATGGTGTGGAGTTTGGATTTTCAGCACAGTGGGAAGCCACTTGAGAGTGAAAAGCATGGGACAATATGATCTGATTCACGACTTTTAAAAGATGATTCTGGTTGCTATGTGGAAATGGGTGATGAGAAAGTGGGAGGATGGAGCCCGGGTAATGTGGCAGTGATATGGACAAATTGATGGCACTTGGAGTAAGAGGATACAGGTGAAGAGGTGAGGAATGGGATGCATTTTAAAGGTGGAGTTTAAACATCCTTTCCAATGATTTGGATGTGCAGGTGAAGGAACAAGGCATCCCTAAGCATTTCCAACAAACTGGTAGGCCTTTTCTAAAAGTGGGCATGAGGGAGTGGAAGTGTCAAGAGGAAGTCAATTTGTGGGAGAGGAAACCTGAATATGGTGGAAACACCCTAAGGTCACCCCCCCAGTGAGTGTTACCTTTGCATGATCCCCTTCCCTTGAGTGTGGACAGACATATTTCTTCTAATTAGAGGTCATGCCGTGTCACTCCTGTGGTTATGTTACATTATGAGAGATTCCATATGAGCAGACTGGAGTGAGATTCTCTTGCTGGCCTCAAAGAAATAAACAGTTGTGTTATGAACAGCCCTTGGAGAGGGCCACTAGGTAGGAGCTGTGGGCAGCCTCAAGGATCTGATGCACCCTTCAGGCAACAGCCAGTAAGAAGATAGATGCAACTCTCGGTGAAACCGTCAGAAGGAAATGAATTCTGACTATAACTTGAAAGAGCTTGAGAGCAGATTCTTCTCCAGGGTAGCCTTAAGTAAATGCAGTTTGGCTGACACCTTGACTGCAGCCTTGTAAGACCCTGGGCAGAGGACCCAGCTAAGCTATGCCTGAACTCCTAACCCATGGAAACTGTGTGATAATAGATGTATGTTATTTTTAAACTGCTACTGGTAATTTTTTAAGTATCAATATAAAATCGGAACAATGATAAACCACACAGTCTTAGTCCTCAAAGAAAAGAGGGGGAGTCAACATTCAGTGTGATGTGGCTCACAAAGGTTGGTTTCCTGGCCTACGATTCACAGAAGTCTACCAATCATAACAGGCAGAGGGAGGAGGATGAAGCTATAGATTAAAATTGAAAGAGTTGTTTGAGAATCATCCTCCTCACTCTATAGCATAAAGAGTACAGATGGTATCTCAGGGCCTCCAATGCACCAGTAAGGCCCAGTGAACATACTGGAACCCATAAGAAAAAGGCAGCAGGAATGTTCCCAGCAGAGGTGTCCACCAGCTTCCTCAGTGCCCAGCACCCAACTGGAGAAGTCAGAGATACACTTCACCATGAAGTTGGTGGCCCACTTCCTAGTGGTAATGCCCAGGGGAGAGGGAACCAAACTGAAATGCAATCATAAATGAGGTTACTAACAAATGAGGTTACCTCTGGACTGGAAACCAGAGGTAACCAGTTTATTATTAATAAATGGGCCAGAGTCAATGTAGTGTAGACAGGATGCAATTTTATTTTTCTCTGACCATTTTCTTCAAGCAAACTGCAAGAGATCCTTTGTCCTTGCTCAGTGATATCTCAGACTGAGTTTCTGAGTATAGAAGATTCTTATTCAAGATATTAGGCCAAGTCTAATTTAAGTCATCAGGTGAGGCATTTATCAAACTCAAGTTCATCCCTCCTAATTTAAGCTTGACTCAAGGCTCAGGAAACAGCAGTGGGGAAAGAGGACGAGGTCTGTTTATGAGATCTACACTCCCTTGCCTACTCAGTCTGCCCTTTTTGTCTCTTCCAGGGCTGGAGAAAGAAGGAAGGAAATTAGAGAAAAGAAGTAAAATGCTACTTGAATAAGTGGTTTTATAATCTGGAACTGGCACCCTCTGGATGGCAGCAGCTCAATTGTTAGCTCATTCTCTTGAGGATAGGGCATTTGTGGGTTCTTTGGAGAACCCCCACAGTGAACTCCTTTGGGTATAGTACCCTGATGAGGGTGCTGTATGCTCTGGCTGGCCTCTGGCACATACCCTAGGCTCTTGTTTCTGTAGCATACTGGTAGAGTGGTCACATCCTGGCAGGCAGTTCTCTCAGGAAAGGGGTTTTTCTTTTTTCTTTTTCTTT
>NW_012112253.1:7339928-7351438 GCF_000951035.1 Colobus angolensis palliatus
TAGTAGAGATGGGGTTTCACCATTATTAGTCAGGCTGGTCTCCAACTCCTGACCTCAGATGGTCCACCTGTCTTGGCTTCCCAGAGTGCTGGGATTACAGACACGAGCCACTGCACCTTTTCATAGGACATAAGCCCAGCTACTTTCTTTAGTATCTGTTGGTCCATAGGAAAACCTGTGCAGCCTTGCTCCACCAAACTCTGAAAGTGTGACACCCCTCATGGAGCTCCTGCCAGCTGCCCTGCTGCTTGGTGGCTGCACAAAAGGAGCCACCAAGACCTGGGGTTTACACTTCTCAGCCAGCATCCTTCTGTGGATGATGGAACAAACTGTTCTCCCCAACTAATATGCAACCATGAGCTCAATGAATGGTTCTGGTCCTTGCCATGATGCACCTTGAGGTTGGGTGGGGGAGGGGAAGTTTGCTCACTCTACCCTTTACTCACTCCTCTTAGAGATTTAACTTAAAGAATTTTATTTGATCAATCAGACACTTTGTTTTGAAAGTTGTTTCAAGGTCTTTAGATGCCTCTGGTCATCCTTGGGTATAACTACAACTTTCGAATTGGTCACTAAGGTATGAAAAGCACTTTTTGTTTGTTTTCTTGAGACAGAGTCTTGCTCTGTTGCCCAGGCTGGAGTGCAATGGCATGATCTCAGCTCACTGCAACCTCTGCCTACTGGGTATAAGCGATTCTCACGCCTCAGCCTCCTGAGCAGCTGGGATTACAGGTGCGCGCTACCACACCCGGCTAATTTTTTTTTATTTTTAGTAGAGATGGGGGTTTCTCCATGTTGCCCAGGCTGGTCTTGAACTCCTGACCTTGTGATCTGCCAGCCTTGGCCTCCAAAATTGCTGGGATTACAGGCGTGAGCCACCACGAAGGCACTTTTTAAATATCCACTTCTCCCAAATGTTTCAATATTCAGTCAACATGGGAAAAAGAAACTTCATTTCTGTACCCTACAGGGGAGAAGAAGGGTTAATCCTCCATTTCAAGGTGCTAGCCTTCTCTAAGCAACAAAGCTCATAATCTCTGATGGAAGGCTGGGCATCTGTATAACAAATATATACTAAATAACACAACAAACAATTTTTAGAGAGCAGACTATAAAAATTGGGAGAAATAAGTTAACTGGCTTTAGAATAAATCATATCTTATAAATTGTCTACGTAATTGAAAATGCTAAGTATATATTTCACACACCCCAGAGGGAATTGTTGGAGCATAAAAATTAATTTGACTTGCTCTTTTTACTGATAAAACAAAATCAGGTAGGAAGGGCATATATCCTACCACCATAAATGTTAGTGAATAAAATTTCTTAATAACTTTTAAGTGAGAAATCAGTTAAGACTCAAATGTTGCTCACTACATGAAAATAGCAAGAAAATACTCTACCTCTCTCTCACCTAGATATGCAGAGCATGAATCTCCTAAATTGATAGATTATGTGCTACTCATTAAAAATTCGAATGAAATGGCATGTGTGATACCTATTCTGATGGCAGTTAAAAGACATACTGACCAACCTTTCTCAAAAGATCCTTCATTTTAATTTTGCTGATTTGCTAATCAAGCTAACATAGTGCATTACAGTTTGTTTTGACTTTATGTATTTTCTATTAAGAGTTTTCAATTCTATTCTATTTGACTTTATGTATTTTCATGTTTTCCCTCTATGATAAGAAGGATCAAGTAAATTCCTAGAGGCAAATCAACATATGAACATGTTTCAACTATCCTGTCATAAGCTCAGATACCTCTTTACTTTCATGCTCTCTTTAATGTTTTCTACCATTCTGCCCCTGAGGAATCCAATAATTGTGCTGAGATATGGAAACTGTTAGATTCTACCTCTATTCATATTTTAATAAAAATAAGGCTTGACCCTCTAAAGGATGAGAATATACCTACAAGTTATCGTCTTAGGTAAATTGAAAGCTAAATGCATTGTTTTATATATGTCTTATGTAATGATATACATATTATTTATGTATATGTCATTATATATACTTTTAAAAATTATTGCTTAGAGTTGGTCAACTGGGTTTTCAAAGACCAGCCATTCTAAAAAGCTTACCCACAGTTTTGAGATACAGTTGGCCTGCCTTACATGACTAAAAGACCCAGAGGCTGCAAGCAGGAAGGACAGGAGACCCAATCAGTCTGGACATTTCAGTGCCAAGTTCTAATCATCACGTGGCCATGCCTACTGAGTTCCCAGTCCACACTTCAGGAGGCTAGGCCCAGGTGTCCCTCTAGAGACCCCATGTGGACCAAGAGGAGAAATCCATTTACCAGAAATTCCCCAATGCAAGACAAGAGATATTGAGGAGATGACCAATTAATTCCAGTGTTCTCCTAAGTTGAGTTAGGTATAAGCCACATTATTTTTTAAAGTATCCCACTATCTGGAAATTCCAGAGGCATACATGAGATAACTAGCTTCATGTACATTTTTTGCATATATAGGTATAAAACTGTATAGTGATATCCTATATATAGTTTAGAAAGTGTAGATTTGTATTAAAATGTTTATGCTTTCAAAATTCTTTAATTTTAGTGGTGTATGACCTTTCTTTTTAAGGACATAGCATCATTTAATCCTTCATTCTCAACAAATATGTATTGAGTACCTACTATATGCCAGTATGAGTGCTAGGAATATAGCCATTTCCAAAGCAGACATGCTATCTGCATATGTGGATATTATACATTCCTCACTAAACAGTAAGAAAGATATACATTGTCAATGGCTCAAACATGTAAATAGACATTTATAACTCACAGGTATAAAATAGTAAAGGTACATTGGAATATAAAAATACACAAATAGGGGAATTGACCTGGTTAGGGAAGTCACTGAATGAGGAAAAGATTGAGCTCAGATCTGAAGGCATAATTAAAAGTGAAGTGGGTGAAAAAAGATGGAGCAGATTGAGAAAGACTGTTCCGGGTATAAGGAATAGCATGAGCAAAGCCAGTTGACAAGAAAGACGGGCATATTGGCAGAACTCCATGAAAGACAATATAACTGAAACCCAAACGCTAAGAGTAAAGGATGGAAGAAAAGGCGGCTGCAAAGGAAGGTAGGGTTCACATCAATTAGGGAATGTAGACCCCCACTAAGAATTTCTTTTCATTCTGCGAAGTGTTTTCAGCTTCCAAAGGCAGCCATGTGGGGAGGGATGACAATGAATGTGAGCAGATTTGAGTTTCAGAAAGACCATTCTGACTATATTGAAGAGGATGGCTGAGCACATAAGTGGATGCAGGAGGGTCAACTAGAAGCCAATTTCAGGGGTGCATGCAAGAGGCTAGTGTCCAAGATGCTTGCATTACCATGGTGACAGGGAACTCTTAATAACTAGAAAGTGGGAGAGAGATGGTCGAGGGTTAGGGATTTGTCAGACACTGGAATGGTAAAAATACAGAGGCAGTAGAGTGGAGAATAATGGGAAAATTCCATTAAAATCATGAGCCACAGAATCTAACTGAAATGGTGAGAGACTGAAGACAGACAGGACTAGTCAGGATTAATACCTTTATTGCCAGATACTTAGGTTCTTTCCAGTTTGTTTTTACTTACTAATCCTGCGACAAACTCCTTAAGTAGAAATCTTTTTCACGTCTGGTTAATTTATTAAGGTATATCTCTTAAAATGGAATTTTTAAAGATTACATGCATGTTGCCAGGTTGACCCTGTAAAAGTCATATTTTGCCTGAAATTTGTGCAGGCGTGCTTCGCTCACCACAGTTTCAACACATTAGTTTTTTCTTTAAAGTCTTCATCATTTTTGATAAAAATGACCTTTAAGTGCTCTACTTAGCACTTCTTTGGTTAGTAATCTGGTTGATATATTGACAGTGAGGTTTTTGAAAAATACATATATTTCTTGCAAATTATATGTTCATTTCCCTTGCCCATATTTTTCTTAATATTTTAGTTTCCTCATTAATTGAAAATATTAATTTACCTTTGATCAACTCTACATGATAATTATAAAATATCTTTCCTGTTTAATATTTTCTTCTGAAACTTTTTTTATATTCTTTACACAGAACCTAGAAATGTATATGGTCAACTATATTGATATTTTCCAATTTTTATTTCTATTCGAGAACATCTCCTTCTATCTGAAGACCCAATCTTTAGAAACCAGCTCTTCCCTTCCAATGATGGACATGGTCTGGTTCCTGCTGACCTCTTTATCTGATAGTACTCACTTCCTCCACCAGTGCCTTCTAGCCACACTGTCTTGCTTTCTGCCCAAGTTTTGAAGACTTTTTCACTAGCTATTCCCTCTTCACAGGATGGTTTTCTCCCTGATTTATGCACGACTGCTTTTTGTAATTAATGGCTCAGCCTAAATGTCATCTCAGTGTCCACATGGTTCAGTGTAACCCACCCAGTATCTATCACATCTCCCTGTTTCTAATTTTATCTTTGCCTGTTGTTTGTCTCTGCCTTGCCCCCATTAGAGAGTAAGCTCTGTGAGAGTAGAAAACCTGCCATGTTTTTTTGCATTTATGTACCTAGAATAGTGCTTGGCACAAAGTAGGCATTTGATAAGAAATATTTTTTGAATGAGTGCATGGATACTGATCCTTGTAATGGAAAGTATTTGTTATGAAAATAGGTTTCTTCTTTATAAATACAAAATGCCCAAGAGGAAAAATAATTATCTTTTCTCTCTTGTTTAATTTCTGCTACTTTTGTTTTACCTTTTATCTTATTCACTCTAGAAATTTTTTTTGATGGTTCATGCTGTCAGGATCTGACATTTTTTCCCAATCATTTTTCTCTAGTGGGTATCCCTGGGATTATCTGTCTGGCACCCTCTGCCCCTTTCACTGAGGAACTTCTATTTCTACTCTGCTGTCACCAAACCACATGGCTACTTCAGTGTTTTCATATTCTCGTATAGCCCAGCCCTCCACTGGCCACAGCTAATCAGTCAAGCAGTAAGCCATTCAGAATCTATCACTGGGATTTTTCAAACTGAAACTGGGAAACTAAGTCATTCCTGATTTGGTGGTGAAAATTTTGCAATGTAGAAAATGGACCTGCCAGTGGCCCTGTCAAGAAAGCTTGTAAGAATAAGTGAAACATGCAGAGAAGCAGAAATGAGGGTGTAGACAGGGTCCTGGCACTAACCTAGTACCAGTGTATTGGTGTATTGCTACAGGTATGTCTATTAACTGATGAAAAAGTAATTGTAGTTTTGGTCACTAGGTTTGGCCATTAAAAGTAATGGCCATTTGATAAAAAGGCATTGACTTTTGCCAATGGCAAAACCATTATTTAAATAAGCCATTATTTGCACCAATCTAATAAGTCTCCCTGCTCCCTGCTACTCACACCTTCCATAAATCTATAATCCTAATTTTCTTTGAACAAATTTGCCAAGTTTGTTTGGCTTCCATTTCCAGAAGCATTCTTCTACTTGTTAGTGTGTGTGTGTTGGGATGGGGGGTGGGGGGGACTTTATGATTGTTTAACACTTTCTTGCGTTCTTCCACTTGACTTCATTTCTTTATGTATCAGTTATGTTTTTCCTATTCCCTAAGGTAATTCTCCTTCTGAAATGCCATTTTAATGTCTTTTAGCTTTTCATATGAATTCCCTTCTAGGTTTGTAGCATGTAAGTAATCCTTTGTGTTTATGATTCAAGTTTGAATGGAGAGTCCTTTTTATCTGGACCTGTTCAAAAATGAGAGGCAAGTGATGGGGTTGGACCATCTGGACAAATGGTGTTTGGCATCTCAAAATATTTTTTATTTTAATCTTCTGTGTCTTCTGACCTCAGAATATACCACAGCCCCTCAGTCCATTAGGTTTAGTGAGTCACCTGGGCATCTGTGTCTGAGTTCACAGATTTTTGTTAGATAATTTATCATCAACTAATAGTATCTGACCTGGTGGATACTCATGAAATACCTGTTGGATAAATATATGGGTGAATAGTTTCACTCATGTAGAAGAGTGGTTGGTTCTAGAAGATTTAGAATAAATGCTTGCATGTTTAGCCATGTAACTTCAGAGCTCTAGTGTCCTTATCTGCAAAATAAGGATAAACATGACTTCCCTGCCCAAATTGTTGAATTATATTAGAGATTACGAGATGCTCCAGTGTGAGTACTTTGCAAATTATATAATGATATATAAAGATGAATTGCTTATAGAACATTAACTTCATTTTCACTCAATCATTGGTTGGAGCAGCTTGCAGGAAATGTGGCCTGGGTGCAAACAGAGCAATAATTTTCAAAGGATAGCAGCTAGGGCCCTGGCTAATTAAGATCCATGAAGTCAGATGTCCGAAAAGTACGTTCTCAATGGCCACACAATTACTAAAAGTATTTATTGATACTTTTGACTAATTGCTATGGGCCAGCAGAATCGGTGTATTGGGCTGGGTCAATTTTTTAAACCTAAATTTTTTAACAAAAAATGCCAGATTTATGTTTAATTTTCATAAAAAAATAATTTTATAAGGTTAAAGTTTTGGTATAAACAATTCTATGAAGACTCAGTCAATGGCTTTTGCTATAATTGTGTCTCAAAAATGTATTGCTGTTATTGATATCTCGTTATTAATACCAAGAGTAGATCTATTGCAATAGATACAAAGGAGAACTTAAATAGAAAAACAGAAAATTACAAAATATTGGCAAAAATAAGTCTGTTGGCTTTAGGTTGCACCAAGAACTGGGTTTCTTCTTATAAATTCTCTGCTTCATCAAAAATGTTACATATTTAATAATTTTATTGATGTCCACAAAGAAATGTTGGAAAAACCATGTAAAGTGAGGTGAGCTTCCTGAAGTTCTAGGAAAAAAAAAAAAATCTGTGATTAACATTCCTATAAGTTAATAAAAGTCCACACTGCCTTGCCTTCAACTCATTAAAATAGTTAATTGGGAATGTACTGAAGCTTCAGGTGAAGCTGACTTTCAGGTTTGCTGCTGGTCTTTGCACAGCATCACAGCAGGGCCCTCCAGTTTACCTGTATTGTGTTCTTACAGAGAATAGCTAATGGAAATTCTGTTTCAATTTTACCCCAAACCTCAGATTAAACCTGATAATCCTGAACACAAAGACTGAAGAAGAGTTGAAGAGTATGGAGAAAGTAGATAGGGTTGGCCTCCCAATATACTCCCAAACTGCCAGAAAGATGGCAATTTAAAGTGAAACCAGGACATGGTCGCTTCAATCCACACCCCCTCACAAAGGAAGATCAAGTCCAAACATCAGTAATATGGCTGCAATATGGTAATTATAGTCCACATTAAGTAGCTCCAACAAGGACTTGTTTGTAACAAGTCAAATTTAGAAAAGACTAAACCTTTTATTTTTTTTAATTGATGACAACTGTTCCTTCTTCCTGAAGGCACCAACTTCTTATTTTCTCTTCATGCTTTCCACAAAAGACCCCGTATAAATAATTTATTCTTTAAAAATATATGAAAAACTTCCAACTATGCAACTTAATTTCCCCTCAATAGATCTCCACATTTGGAAACTAAAAAAAAAATTTAAAAAGAGGATAAAGAAGAAAAGGATGAAGAAAATACAGAAGGGAAGAGAAAAACACACAGAAAAAGCTGCCTTTAAGAAACTTCTAGTATTTATACCACTTTGTTTTTCATTCACACGAGGGAAATAACAAGAGGTCCTCTGATGAATGTTGCAGATCGCCATGGTTACGGTTCAGAGATGCAGCAAAAAGCAATTATGGTGGAAGAGAAGAAAGAAATGCACCTCTTTGTCAGAATTTCATAACAGCTGTAATAACACTAGAGCACCCAAATGAATGTAAAATAACTGAAATATTGTGGCATGTTAAATGCCAGCACATTAAAAAATTGTATTTCAATGTCACATTATTTAAAATGACAGGAAGCATTAAAGCATTAATTTCAGCTGCACCAAGGAGCTTGTTAAGAGATACAGGGTGGGGGATATAAACCAGCATTCACACAGGGAGGAGATCTTAATATGATGTATAAAATACAATACTGTTTGGAGAAGGGGAAAAAAAGAATGAAGAAGAGCAATTTTAATCTGATACTCAGAATTAGTTCCATTGTACATTAGAGCTTAGCCCCCATACCCCTGCCAAAGCTTCTTCAGCAGTAAAACAATCGCCTAATCCTTTCCTTGCACCATGAGCTCCAAATATTTATGTTAAAAGTTTCCGAATGAGGAATGCTATCTCCATTTCATAGCAGAACCAAATGAGGTAGTATGGCCAGATTATTGTTTATACTTTATACTTAGGAGCGGGATTTGAAGAAGTCTTCTGTAGTCAGGAAAGCTTAGGAATGCCATTAGTTCTCCACTGAGGGAGAATTTTTCTCTTTCAACTTAACTCAAAGTTCCTGGTTTTAAAATGTTGGTGACAGAAAGTGTAGGATCTAACAATCATGAAATACCATCTCTCCTATTCAATATTCTATGAATATCATTCTCCTTGGCGTGAAAAATTGAGGTGGCACCTCAGTCACAAGTGCAGATGGCTCTATTCTGTTGACCTTCAGTCATCTTCCTCAAACTAGAACATGTATTCACTTTGCAGCTCAAATATTGTCACTCAAAGCAGACTCAAGATGGACCATGAGCAATGCCTAATATGCTAATTGTGTATAATGGCTCTTCTCAATTGTCCAGTGGTTCTGGATGTTCCTGTGTCTCTCATCCTTTCAACTTGAGCTAGAAGACAAGCAATTATCAACAGGATCAGCATAAAATTATCTTCACCAAAAAGAAAGCATAACCCTTAATAAGAGTTGCTACCTCTATAGTGTCTTATAGTTTAAAGTGCTTTCATGAATGTTGTTATTCTTGTAACAGCTCTGTCTATGTTAGGGAAGGTGTTGGAGTTCCTCTCCTGGTAAATGATGCAACTACAGCTGCATCTACATCCACATATTGTGTCAGGATCCATGCTTTCTGATATCCAGTGCCCATGACATACCTATTCCATATTCCAAGTGGCCAGGGCTAATTCTTGCTCATACAAAAAGAATCTAGCTACTTTTAATTAAACTTTGATTTCCTTAAGCTCCTCTTCCGGTAGTGTTGCTGCATTAAAAAACTACTCCCAAACTTACTGATACAACCATTTTATTAGACTTGGGGATTCTGTTGGCCAGGAATTCAGCGAGGACCAGTTGAATGACTTGTCTGTGTTCTTCAATGACTAGGACCTTAGCTGGGATGACTTGAAACCTAGGAGGGGGTGACTTAGTGGCTAGGGCTGGAGTCACCTGAAGGTTCCTTCATTTATACCTGGTGTTTGGGCTGGAATCACTCAGACTGAAGCACCTCCATGTGGTGTCTCCATATGGCCTGGCTCTCTCATAGCGTAGTGGTCTCAAGGGCAGTTAATCTTCCTACATGTCAGCTCAGGACTCCAAGCCCATGCATTCCAACGAAGTAGGAGCTGCCTCACCTCTGATGAATCAGCCTCAGAACTCACACAGTACTGTACTGGTCTAAGGATCATAAGCCCACTCATATTCAACAGATGGGACAATAGCCCCAACTTCTAAATGGAAGAAGATGTCAAAGAGTCTTGGAGCCATGTTTTAAGGCTACCACAGCAGCTAACCAAAATCCACTACCTCATCTTTAGATACATGACTTTGACAAAAATTCTATAGTGATTTCCAAATTATTACACTCTGAATAATTAAACCAAAGATCATAGAGTGTGTGGTGGTTAAAGATGTTTATAGTTGCTTCAGATGCAGGTAGAATGATTATTGGAGTATAGAGAACTATGCAAAATTATAGAGGAGGAGATTTACTGTTATTGTCTCTACAAATAAGAGGCTAAAGGTTATGGGGGGTTCATTTGATCTAAGCTGGTCATGTTTACTCACCCCTACTCTTCACCCATTTTAATGGGAAGAACTTCAACAGCACTTTCCATACATCTGCTAGCTTTCAAGGAGGTAAATATGATCTTCCTTTTCATAAATAAGGACCAGCAAGAGAGTCAAATGGCTTGTGACAGGACCCGAAGTCTCCCTTGAACCCAACCATTAATCTGATTTTCTAAGGGTTTTCCAAGACTGCTATTTCCCATGACCCTACTAAGGTTGGAAAAAATACAATTTTTTTTAACAGTCAACTACATTACTCTTGAAGTTCAGACAAGGCTAATAATCTCCTAAGGAAAAACTGAAACATAATAAAAGACACAGCCAAGAAGCAAACAGTTTGATGCTTTTTCCACCTAGGGAACACAAGTTTAACCAGCCCTTATGTCAAGGAAAAAAACTTGATCAGAACCTTTCCCCAGGTCTCCCTTCCCCCTTGAGTGGTTATATATTATAGAATCTTTGTGGCTTGGATTCCTTATAGACTATTACGATGTTTGCAAGACTTATCTAACTTCCTAACTTTTTCCTTAAAATTCCTTGACCTCTTTATATTTGGTGTTTATTAAATTTTATTGCTTACCAAAATTGAGTGATTACTAAATGACTAATGTTTATTTGACAATTCAACACTGTGATTTCTGTTTTCCCTCTTAAAATGAGTGGTTACGCAGAGAGGATTACACTGTCAGGATCAAATGCCAGGTCTGAGATTTTTCTCAAGTATCTAATTGTCTGTCTGCTTTTCAGCAAGTCACTTCATCTTTTTTTTCTCTTAGTATTCTCTTTAGGAAACCTGGTATAGAAACATATAATCCCCAAGATTCTTTTGCTCACTGGAACCCTCTGCTTTTAAACTGTTCTTACTAATTCCACATCATTGTACATTTATGCCTTTCTTTAAAAATAGTCATATATCTCAAGCTCACACTCAAAGAAGACTACTAATCTGGAAAACAATCTTCTAGTAAAGTCAGAATATCTACAAATTGCATTTAAAATGTGGTTGTTTGCCTGTCAAATGTACAAGCGTTCATCTATTTCTGAGTGACTGCAAAATAAAAATAAATAAAAATGCTGTTCATCTGGGCAAATGCAGCAGTGTCAATACAATGGCTGAATGGCTTTCTCCTTAGAGTGATTTCCCTTCTGCCTTTAGCAGAATACATGGGGAGAGGAAGCAATTTGAGCAGCAGCCACTGTGGCATTTGCTGGAGCCAGGGAAAGGATTGTCAAGGCTTTCTTTGTGCTTTAGGTAATGGGAGTTTCAACAGGGAGGGGACAGAAGACTGGATTTTAAAACAAAGGTTTCATTTCAGAGTGATGGTGCCTCATCATTTTATTATTTGCTGAGTCCTCAAGTCAGATAAGTGTGTTTGCAAAATACCTTAATTAGAATTGAGGATGAGGCTGGGCCAGAATCCACTAGACAGAAGGCCAAGCTGAAGGGGGCAGAAAACACAGCTTCACCCCATCATGATACTGGGAAGATATTAGAATTTTACTGGGCAAATGAACTTTTTTTTTTTAATTTTATTATTATACTTTAAGTTCTAGGGTACATGTGCATAACGTGCAGGTTTGTTACATATGTATACTTGTGCCATGTTGGT
>NW_012112253.1:7356773-7371414 GCF_000951035.1 Colobus angolensis palliatus
GCCCCTCCCCCAGCCTCGCTGCTGCCTTGTGGTTAGATCACAGACTGCTGTGCTAGCAATGAGGGAGGCTCCGTGGCTGTGGGACCCTCCCGGCCAGGTGTGGGTGTAGTCTCCTGGTGTGCCCGTTTGCTTAAAGCGCAGTATTGGGGTGGGAATTACCCGATTTTCCAGGTGTTGTGTGTCTCATTTCCCCTGGCTAGGAAAAGAGATTCCCTTCCCCCTTGCGCTTCCCAGGTGGGGCAGTGCCTGGCCCTGCTTCAGCTCTCGCTGGTCGGGCTGCAGCAGCTGACCAGCACCGATTGTCCGGCACTCCCCAGTGAGATGACCCTAGTACCTCAGTTGAAAATGCAGAAATCACCGGTCTTCTGTGTCGCTCACGCCGGGAGTTGGAGACTGGAGCTGTTCCTCGTAAATGAACTTTAAGCAGCACAGATTTCTTCTGGGTTTTACTTATCCTTCCAGAATCTATTAATAATTATCTCTTCTTTGATATCTGAACGGAAGAGAATGATCATTGTTTTTGCTTGATCGTTTTCAAGAAGAAATTTGAAGACCTTAGAAGACAAGTATATGATTCCAGAAGCAGTAAATTAAGTCAACTGGAGGCAATATATGTGAACTAGTTGCAAAATATTGCATTGTTGGTATCTCAAATTGTCATTTGGAATTTTCTCTGGATCCTGTTGCTTCTCCCTAGTAGCACTACAGGTATTTATTAATAAAGTGTTTCCATCATGTCTATCATCCTCATCAAAACATAGGTTGCGGGAGAAAGGATCCTGTCTTTCTGGTTCTCCACTACATTTCTTTCTTTCATTTTATTTTTTGTTGTTTGTTTTACGTTTCCTTTTTTTTATTATACTTTAAGTTCTAGGGTACATGTGCACAATGTGCAGGTTTGTTACATATGTATACATTAGCCATGTTGGTATGCTGCACCCATTAACTCATCATGTACATTAGGCATATCTCCTAATGCTATCCCTCCCCCCTGCCTCCATCCCACTGCGGGCCTCGGTTCTAGTACTCAGAACATTGGTCATCTTTGATATCATGACACTTTGTGTAAGAAATGTTCTCTGCATCTAGTGCCACTCTGTACTTTAATAATTTATTTATATTGGTTGAGACCAACCCTGCAGGTCTAAAAAGAAACACTTCATTATTTCCTGAGCAAGTTTGTCATGTGGTTATCTGAGTAAGGGTATTCATAGAGATAATACCTGAGGGTGCTCTATAGAGGGACTTCCTTAGGTGAACCAAGATATTGGTTGAAGCCTCATTTTGGGACTACTCCTAAAATATCTTTGAAAAGACACCACTAAGTTCTGCTTTCATCTTACAAATGAACTTTGGTAGTCTTGCTTTTGTGTTGAACAATAAAAGCTTCCAAGATCTTCATATGTGGATTAATTCTTGTCTCTGGATAGTAATTATTGAGAGAAGTGAGAGTTGGAAGCCAGTAGTAAGATTAAGTAGGTTTTACAACAGTAGTGGTGGCTTGGAGAAACAAAAAATGTTGAGTTGAAATGCTGGGGAGCTTGTATGTGACTTCTGTCAGTTCAAGGAGAAGAGGCAAGATGTGGATGAGGGTCTAGTGGCTTTATGTCAGAGGGTTCTTCAGATCGCTTTTCTGCACTGCTCTGCAGTAGAGAAGGAAGGGTTTATTAGAGACACACCCAAGTGTGTATAAGTCTAGTGAGTTTGCATCTCCCTCCCTCCTTCCTTCACTTCTATACCCTCGTCACACTCATATTATGATTTTGTTTCCACATAAACCTGGACAGAGATACTGTAAAAGAAGAAACCATTCTATAAATAGCTCCAGAGTCTACACCAGATTCTGACATAGGGAACTCAGCAAGATTTGATGAAATCTGGTGAAATTTGATGAAAGCTGGTGGCTGCTCAATTTGATACAAGGAAGTTAAATCTCAGGGAGCAAAGGGCATGACATCTTATGTTAAATGCAAATAATTCTATTAATAGCTACCCCCAAGTAAATAAACTTCCTAAAACCTATAGAATATCATCAAGTTAGTCTGTTTTTCTCTAGTCCTAGACTTCACATTATTGCTCCTTAGAATGGACAGCCATGCAACATTAGGCAAAGAGACGGAGCTATGTTCTCAGTGGCTGTAGGCTACTGTGGTTTCTTCCTTCCATGAACAGGTACTCAAAAGACACATTCGTACTTGTTCATATTCACACTGCAATTCAAATACATTGTTGAAGTAAGTACCCTATTAAACAATTTCTATAAAACCATGAGTGGAAGGAAACTGTTTCTGACTCAAGCTTTCAGTAGTTAACAGACTGGTCAAGGTT
Source organism: Colobus angolensis palliatus (assembly GCF_000951035.1). NCBI lineage: Eukaryota > Metazoa > Chordata > Mammalia > Primates > Cercopithecidae > Colobus > Colobus angolensis. The sequence continues at coordinate 7,359,102 of NW_012112253.1, forward strand.
TAGTGTTGAAGCAAAGATAATTGTGTTCTTACTACTGACCTTTCCTTCCACGAGAAGAGAGCTATTTAACAAAGCAAAACTGGGTCTGACTCCTCAGGTCTCTAATCCCTCTCTTGACCAAGGACACACACAAGAGCTGAACGGTCCCTGAGAACCACACCAGTCGGTCTTAACAATGTGAACTTGGGCTTTCAACAAAAGGAACACTATGAATAGCAACATCAAACATTTTTCTTCTTAAATTTTCCTTTAATTTGTGTACAAACACTGCCTTTATAGCCTTTGGTTAGAAGGGCTAAGAGAGTTTGAATATTGATAATTGGTCAATTTAGTTTGCATTTCTGTATACAATATTGTCTCTAAAACACATTTTCAAACCTTATGCTAGTATTTGTAGACTTACAATACTCCAGATAACATTCATATCTCATATCGAATTTTTCCAGTTTTAAAAATAATTATCATTTTTAACAATCTTCAATTTTCAGCCCTTATTTCATTACTCACAAAGAACACTGGTTATGTGCCTGAAACCATGTGATGGTGTCTGTTTAAGCACTTAACTATAAATAGCATTGTTTATGCTTGTTCCTCATGAATAGTCTTGAAAATGGGACAGAAGATGTAAGACAAAATTATAAAAAAGGGGGGAATGCCAAAATCCACTTGGTTATCACTTCTGAGATAAGAAAATGAATTTGTTTCAATTAATAAAACAATAATTTATAAAAATCAATTAAAATTTCTAGTCATAAGTATTCCAAATCCCACCTAGCCCTGTAGACATCTCAGTATCTTAGTAAGTCAGGTCATGTATGATTGTTACTAAAAAGGTCTCCTTTCAACTGAATATATTTTTTTCCAGGAAGAGAAAAAAATATTCTAAAAACTCCAAAGACTGAAGGAGATCTAATAGCTATGTGAGGAATTGATAGTGACGGAAATATTGATTACTGACACAACATAAAGATGATCCTACTTTCCAGTGGTGTAAAGAACTGCCTGTGACTGCTCTCAGTTAAATGTATGTTGTCCATTAGGTCTCCATCTGGATCCTTTGTTGATGAAAGAACTGGAGCACACACTGCCATGCTCCACCCGTGGCCACTCTACTATCTCCATTACAGTGTATGCCAATGGTGTCCTTCTCCAAACACCAATGCCCAGGATTCTTCCCACGAACATTGTCTCAGCATGCATTGAAGGCAGACCAGAAGTTCTGGGAGTGTCACACCCCTTGGGAGTAGCTCCCAGCCAATGAGGGATGGACGTTAGAGTAAAAATACCCATTTTCTCACTCATCGCCCCAAGTTTCCAGCAAGATTGCTTCAAGTTTGCAGCAATAAACTCACCAGCTCATTAATGCCCTTTGGTCAATTTAGTTTGCATTTCTGGATACAATATTGTTTCTACATTTTCAATCCTCATGCTAATATTTGTAGACTTACAATACTCCAGATAACATGCATGTCTCATATCAAATTTGAAGCAAAGATAATTATGTTCTTACTACTGACCTTTGTGTTGAAACAAAGGTCTTCCTCCTCTAGTCCTGGTCTCACTATTCCAGTATGCTATCTGTGCCCTTGGGAAAGCTCGTGATCATTGTCTCAGGGTTTGGTTCTGGCAGAACTGAGCCTGAGACAGTGACCAAGGAGACATCTTAGTTTCTTTCTTAACACCTCTGATTTCTTATCAAGTGAGTTCTTTGCCCAAGTAGGACATGACCCCAGGTAGCACTGAGGTAATGGAAATAGATTGAGTTGATTTCCTCTACCGTCGGCCTTTCTAGCCAGCTTTTGAGGTGATAGATATAACTAGATATAACACTACAAACAGTTCTATGGTGATGGCAGAATCATAAAATCACATGTGCCTCTTGATCTCCCTGGTTCCTCTCATCCTTCAGTGGAAGTTAATTAAGGGCTAAAAAAGACAGGGAATTATAGAGACCTCTTCATAGTCACCAAACTATAAATGGATTAGTCAGTGTACAAATTTTGTATTTAAAAGTGGCAAATCTAATGAGAAATACAGAAAGAAGACTGGGTGATCTCTGTCTGTCTTTAGTGAGCCAGAAATCTACAGAAGCAAGATTCAAATAAATGGACAATCACTTATCTGCTTTTTGGCTAAGATCAAATATAGAAAAAAAACTAATGGACTACAAACAAAGAATGTGCTGTGGGGAACTTATTACTTCATTGGCTCTTAGCTATGTTCCCAAAGTCCACTCTTGTTCTCTAAGATGACCCAAAATGCTGTTAACATCAAACATAATCTTCACAGAAAAAGTTATGGCATTATAGAGAATTTTATTTTTTAATTTTACTTCCTTATATTTTCTTATTCCTTTGGCACCTACTACTTGTTCATTCTAAACTTACAAATAGCAGGGATTCTTATTTAGCATTCTTTCTTCATTCAACAATTATTTCTACAGTTCTTGCTACCTATGAGACATTGATTAAGACAAAAGGCTATAATGGTCAACAAAACTGATGACGTCCCTACTCTTACGGAGTATTCATTGTGTGATGCAAAATGTTAGATAAGCAGATTAATAAATGAGCAAATATCCTGTTAAACAGTGCAAACTGCTGTAGAGAAAAAAGTGGTTTAAGGTAATATAGAGAATGACTAAGGGTGATGGTAATGTATATTGGATCATTATGGAAAGCCTCAATGAAGAGTATTTAAGAAACAAATGACTAGAAGACAACCATGTGAAGATCTAGGGACAGGTATCTTAGTTCTAGAATAGTTCTAGAATAGAACTAAGACATCAAAGAGCTTGATGTGTTCTAAGAACATCATGAAGACTTCACTATCTAAAGTTTAATGAGTAACAGGATATGTTTCAGAATCCAAGTCCAAGAAGAGTCCTGCCCTGACACTGCTAGAAAGCTACTTCTGTAGCAGAGAAAGGCCTCAGGTGGGGAGAGGATGGGAGTAGAATTGTGATGAGAAAATTGGTAGCCACATGCCACAGCAAGACACTCCAGGGTTTAGGGCTATTCAAAGCATGCCTGTGAACTGTAGCCTCATCCACCCTTAGAGCTTGTCAGAAATGGAGCATCCCAGGCCATACCTCATACCTCCTGAGTCAGAACCTGCATTCTAACAAGGCATTGAGGTTATTTCTATGTGCATAAAAGTTACAGAATTGGCCTGTAATCTATGAGCTGACTCTGGGAGGCAAACCAATTTACAGTGATCAAAATAGATCCTCAAAAGGAAACAGTTCAAGTAGAAAAACACTGATTTGAACTTAGTACCTGCTAATCAGTGGAAGACTCGTCTCCTGAGCTGCTCTCTGGATTCTATCACATCTTCCCATCTCCCTTTAGTTTTGCTTTTTATTCTTATCCCTTTCACAGTATGTAAACACATTTAAGACTCACTCCATATCTTTAAAACATTACCCCTTGGTTACATTCCTCTTGCAGGTTCCTTCTAATCCTCAGCTTCCCTTCTCAAAGCTCTTTAAACAATTGCGTATATTTGCTGACTCTACTCTCATTCTTACTCAGTCCTCAGCTCCCTGACTTCTACCCCCATCATTTCACCCCTACTGCCCTATTCACAGTTATCCATCACCTCCAGGTCAGAAAAACCCTTCAACTCCTGCTCTTTACTTCCTACCTTTCCACTGCAATACCTAACTTTCCTCCACATTATCTTCTTCCAAGGCCCGTTCCTTAAAAAAAAAATGATATTCTCCAGGGTTCCTTACCAGGTCAGCCTCCTTATCTCATACTCTGCATTATTCACCAGGAATCTCCTATCTATGCTAATGGCTCCCTTATGTCTCCAGCCTGGACCTTACTCTTGTCCACTAGAGATTTCCACTTGGTTGTTGCTCTTGTTCCTCCAAGCAATGGGTCCAAAGTTACTCACTTTCTTCATACATCCCATCCATCCCAAACCTAGCCTACCTCTGATGTCCCCTAAGTTAGTGATTTACGCCATCCATCTTTCAATCTGGAGCTAGCTTTGAGCCTTCCTTCCTTGTTAACCACATCTAGTCAGTCACCAAATTTTTATGTTTCTATTCCTGAAAAATGTTTTAACTATATCTTCTTATCTGCATCATTATCTCTCAAGACACTGTCATCCATTAACTTGCTTGCTGCAAGTTACCTTACTAGAATCCCTTAGTTGTGTGTGTGTGTGTGTGTGTGTGTGTGTGTGTGTGTGTGTGTGTATGTGTGTGTACGTACATGCTGCTATAACATAATTCCTGAGACTGGGTAATTTATAATGAGTAGAAATATATTTGGTTCATGGCTTTGGAGGCTGAGAAGTCCAAAATCAAGAGGCTGCATCTGGTGAGAGACTTCTTGCTGCATTATAACATGGTGGAAGGCATCACAGGGGCAAGAGGAAGACAGGAAGGGAGAAGGCTGAACTTATCCTTTTACTAGGGACCTACTCCCATGATAATGGCATTAATTCTTCCATGAGAACAGAGCCCTCACAATTCAATCACTTCTTAAAGGTCCTACTCTCAACACTGTTGTGTGAGAAATTAAGTTTCCACCACATGAACTTTGGGGGACAAATAGAGACAAATAGTCCATATTTTGCAGGGTACAGAAAGACTATTTGTCCACCCCAAAATATGAACTATTTGTCCCCCAAAAATATATAGACTATTGGTCTCTCCAATACCTATAAGAGAAAGCCTAAACTCCTTGATACGGTCTCCAAAGTCAACTGTGACCTGGCCTTTTGAGCCACATTCTGAGCTTTCCCCCATCATAACTTGAAAGAAGACATTCTGTCCTTTCTCTTTCTCCATCCCTCTCCCTTTCTCTCCCTCCCTTCCTCCCTCATTTTCATCTGTCATACTTTCCCTCAATATTCATATATATTCTTTATCTCTACTGGCAGTATTCTGCCCTCTTTTTTGGTTCTTGGCTAATTCCTATTCACCTGTCATATTTCAGCTTAAAGTATATTCTCTCTGAAAAGTTCCCCTGATCCCCCAATACTAACTTAGTGCTTCTTTAACATTGTGGTTTTCATGTTAAACTTCCATAACACTGCTTTTGTTATTGTATGTTAAATTATCTCCATGTAGGCAAAGATTGTGTCCAAGTTGCTCACTGTTTCGTCTAATTACCCAACACAGTTTCTGATACACACTCATATATTTAATTATATTAAGATTTGACACTTGTTTTGTGCTTATCGTGTGCCTGCGAGTCCCCTAAATACATTATGTGAATTAACTCATGTAATCTCACAAGGCATTGTCATAGTTACTGGTATTATCCCCATTTAGAGAAAGGCAAACTAAGGCACAGAGAGGCTAAGTAATGTGTACAAAAGCTAGTAAGTGACACATCCAGGATTCAAGTCTAGACATTCTGGTTCCACAGACCATGCTTTTATTGTTGGTTAACCAAAGAATGAGAATAAGCTGAGGTACAGGAGCTTGGATGAAACTTAGAGAGGTCAAATTCATTTCCCTATCTCACATAGCTAGGAAGTGCTGGAGCTAAGGATTCACTCTGCATCTTCTCACTCCAAATTTTATGCATTTAGTGACTGTTCTTCTCTGCCCCTTATTTTTAATTGTCTTAAAAGCAAATGTATTTTGCTCTCTGTGGACACAGTTTTAATAAGCCTGTTTAAATATTCATAATTCAAATGCAAATTCCCCTGCTGCAGCCTTCTGTGATTCACAGACTTCAGTAAGTGGCCTCTGCTCTTGGTGATGAGGACCTGGTGAACTGACTGGCCCCGCGTTTATCCCACTTCCTGAATGATCAGACGCTTAGAACAGACTGCTGAGCCAGGAGGTTAGAATACTCTGTCATTGCTTCCAAAATATTAATTGGATAGTAATATTTTTGCTCTATAGGCAGCTGGTTCATAACCTCTCTGGGAAAGTGCAAAATGGTGATAAAAAGTGTCTCAATTCTGGGAGAAATAATAGTGTTTCAGAATGTCTCAGGAGTTAACTGAGATGGCCATGTTTTTTCTTAATTCTCCCAAATTCACATTAACTGAGCATCATTAAACTATGCAGTAAGATATTTAAACCGGAAACTGATTATCTGGCATTTCTCAGTGTTCTGTATCCCTATCAAAATCAAATGCTGAAGTCTGGGGGTATATTTTTATCAAAACTTTCCTTAACTACCTGAAGTTTGCAAAAAAACTTTATATGCTCAGTGCTTGAATTAATTAAATTAAAATAATTCTGAATAAATGCTCCTTTAATGAATGAATCCAGGAATTAGTTCTTTTAAGGTTCATTTTACTCTATTTTAAGCAGAGATTGATAAATATTTGGTTTGGATCATAAAGTTTTACACTACGGTTCCTACATGTGTTTGCATGGCAGATCAGGAGAAGGCATGATGCTCTTTATGAAATACCATAAAATTCAAAATATAATCAAAATGTAGGTGTATCAAGCACATACATTTTTGGATCCTCCCACATTGTTGGCTATTCCTCACTGCTCTTCTTGGCTAGTTCCTTCCTCTCTATTCCACCTACCTTCAATTATGGGAGTGTCCCTATTACTCTCTCCTTCTCTTCTTTCATCTTACACCATGGTTTAAACATCCTGTACATATCGATAACTTGCAAATTTTTGTCTTCAGCCCTGACCTGTCCAAGTAGAAAAAATTCATTCATTTAACTTACTGAAAACTCTTCTAGTCTTCACGATATCAGTAAGTGACCATCACTGAGGCCACAATCCTAGGACCAACATTGCCAATAAAACATAGGACAGTAAGTATTCTGTAAGTGCACAGATGGTAGTTTTGGCAGGAGTGTTGCACACAGAGAAGGCAAATCCATATGCAGAATAAGTGCCTATTCCAGTAAGAGCAGAGCACTGTCCTTTTCGTGATGGGAGAGATCCAATATAAGCAACCTGCCATGCAGTCACTTTGGGCTTTTCATGCTTCTGAATCAACAGGCAAAGCAGGGGGTTCCTGTGCTGGCTAGGGTGATAGATCCTGATTAGCAAGTGTAAATTGGGCCGCCACTACACAGTGGATCTAAGAAGACTGTCTGGAATACAGGAGATCCTTTCCGGTATCTCTTATTATTACCCAGTCCTGTGACTAAAGTCAACTGGAAACTACAATAACCCAAATCAGGAAGGATTGCTAACAGCTCAGACTCTGCAGGAATGAATATTTGGATCACTCTACCAGGCAAAGAACCATGACTATCTGAGGTTCTTACTGAGGACAAAGGTGATGTGGAATGGAGAGTAGAAGAAGGTAGTTATGAATACCAGCTATGACCAAATGATCTGTTGAAGAAATGAGGACCTTAGTTTTAAATATTGCTTACTTTATTATTTAAGGTGTTTGTACATACATTAGGTAAATATTTTTATTTTCTCCCAACTCTTATTCCCACATCATCTTAAATAAGATGTATTAGTGATATTTAATATTACAACATTTTAAGTAATAGGTTATCAAAAGAGAAGAGTGAACATCCCCATGTTTACCCTTCTGGGGAAAGGTAAACATGTTTTTGGTTGTAGGTAGGATAGTTTTATCAGTAAGTATAACATTGTAATTTTTTTTTTTTTGGAGATTGAGTATGGTTTAAAAAGATGTGTATGGGTGCCAGGTTGATAAGGGGTATGAAGTGATGATCTTTTTGGTATATCGATTTGACTAGTCAAAATCGACTAATCACTAATTCAGCCGAAGCTCTAATCTTATGTTGCTATGAAGGTATTTTTTAGATGTGATTGAAGTCCTTAATTAGTTGACTTGAAGTGAGATTACCTTCGATAAGTTGTTTTCTAGATAGTATAATTTTGGTGGGCCTGACACAATTGTTTGAAAGGGCTTAAAAGCATATCTGAGGTTTCTCTGGGGGAAGAAATACTGCCTATTGTGTAGAACTTTTGCTCTTGACAAGGGTGTCAACCTCCCCTTCCTGATGGCCAGTCCTATGAAAGTCACACTCTCTTAGCCAGCCCCCACAATTGTGTAAGCCAATTCCTGGAAATATATTTCTTAATATAAATTTTCCACTGATTTTCCTCTGGTTGAACCCTGACTGATAGACTAAATCTGACAACCCTACGTTGAAGTCAGCTTGAATTCTATCTTTTCATCCTCTATTGCTTCACAGAATACATCTGAAAGTCTTGTGGTTACTATCTTCGAAACATACAATAATTTCTATCATGAATCAACATCTCTACCAATAATAATTTGGTCTAAACCAAGCCAGTCTTCTACTTAAAATTATTGAATGACTTCTCACTTCACTTTGAGTAAAATGTAGACTTTTTACTATAGAGTCATGGATGTAGACCAAATTTTTTATCTCAGGACCAAAATTTACATTCTTAAAAATTGAGAAATGTGAAGAGCTTTTGTTTATTTGGAACATATCTATCCATATTTACTGTATTAGAAGTTGAAATGGAGAAATTTTTAAAGTAGCTATTAATTTATTTAAAATAACATCTTGTTAGCATACCATCTTTACTTATAACTATTTTCAAATAACTAATGAGAAAAGTAGCATTGTTTTAAAATTGCAAATCTTTTTAATGTCTGACTTAATAGATAGTTGGGGTCTTTTATCTGCTTCTACATTTAGCATGTTACAATATATTGCTTTTTTTCAAGTATATGAAGAAAGCCTGACTTTACTCAGATATGCAGTTAAGAAAGAGAAGAATATTTTAATAGCCTGTTTGATAAGCATGTACCAAAACTTGACAGGTGTTAGTTTTTTAAAGTTGCAATATGGAATCTGAAACTATATGAATTAACATTAAAATCCACTACTTTGTTTTTTAGTTTAATATTTTACCATTTAATGATTTTATAACATTTTTACCTTGGTCTTTGGGAAAATATTGGTTCACTGAGTTAGACAAAACTTCCAAATCTTGACATGTTTCTGATAGAATAACAATTATTTTCATTTAATGTATCTACAGATCTCATAAGACAGCTATTAGGCTCTCAATGATAGATGTCAGTTTTGTAAAATTTCAATTTTATTTTAAAAGTTTACATTTTATTATTTACAACAAATACTGTCAATTGTTTCCCATTAAGTGACAGGCTCAGTTGGTTCACTTTCAAGAAAATGTCGGCCAAGTACCCAAGTCTGAATAATTATTTGTCAACTCTTTCAAGTAAACATAGTGTTCTATAAAAAAAAAAAAAGTGGCTAGTTTGGTTAGCAACTCAAATAACGACCACAAGTGCTTTTCCTTGCGATAACCATTATACTTTGCTATAGAACAGAAGCACTTCATATAAACTTCCCATCTTATCACAACAAAAGATAAAATTAAGAATTTTTATAGCTCTCTCAAGGACATTCTTAAGTGAAACTGGCTTTTATTTCTGTGCAAGCACATGGTGATAAACAGTGTTCAGTGGCATTGTATTGATTTCTGCTAAGGTGTATCAGTTTAACTCACATCACTTTTGGTCCATCAGTGTCAATCTCAACACAGTAAAACAGGCCAAGAATATATTAGTATCATCATGACAATTTTGACATTGTATACTCCCGAAAGGATCTCAGAGATCCCCTTTCTCGACAAAAGGACAAAGACCACACTTTGAGAACCTGTTATAAGCCATGGATCCTCATTGTTCCCACCCCCACCCTGCCTTAACTTGAATTCCATGGAAAATCCAGCCATTTAGAAATCATAACAGGCAGATGTCATGATGATCCCTTTAATCTACAAAAATCTGAATGCCTAAAGATTGTCTCCTCTTAACTGAGCATAGATAAATAATGTGTTCTTCCATGAAATACTTTCTGTACATTTCATCTACATGGCTGCACTGGGTTGGATCATGTATTAGGGTTCCCAAAGAAACAATCAATATGATGTGTGCACATATATAAAGGGAGAGTGGTGTATTAAGGGATTGATTTACATGATTATGGAGGCTGGCTAGTCCAAAATCCACAGAATGAGCCAGCAAAGAAGATCTGATGTTGCAACTCAAATCTCTGACCTCTGCTCCCTGCTGGCAGAATTTCCTCTTGCTCAGGGGAGGTCAGTCTCTGTTCTAGCAAAGACTTAGACTCATTGAGTGAGTCCCACAGTGGAGAGGGCAGTCTGCTTTACTCCAAGTCTTGATTTATTTATGACAACCTCATCCAAAAACTCTCATAGAAGCATCCAGAATAATCTTTGACCACATATCTGAGCACCATCGCCCAGCCAGGTAGACATATACATCACAGACAGTACCCCCTAAAATTCATTTCTTTGTCAGGACCTCAGAATGGGGTGAAAGTTGGGAATAAGCCCATTGAAGATGTAATTAGTTAATATGAAATTATACTGGAGTAGAGTGGCTTTTTAATACAATGTAATTTGTGTGCTCATAAGAGAAGCTACATACAGACAGAGACTCACAGGGAGAATGCTATTTGGTGATGGAGGCAAAGATTGGTGTCTGCAAGCCAAGAAAAGCCAGGGATTGTCAGTAACACAAGAAGCAAAGTGAACGGCACAGAACAGATTGTCCTCTGGAGCCTTTGGAGAGAGCACGGCCCTGCTCATTCCTTGATTTTAGACTTGTAGCCTCCAGAACTGGGGGAGAGAATACATTTCTGTTGTTTTAAGTCCTCCAATTTGTAGTAATTTGTTATGACAGCCCTGGAAAATGAGTAGAATTCTGTATTACTCTGTGGCTTAAAGTGTGTAAAAGTAGAAACAGAAATCTCTTCTTGGGTAAGAATAGAGAAATAGTTGGGCTTTCTCTCAAAATGATGGGGAAAGCAAGGACAAGACCCCTGACTCGGCTCTACTGCGTGACCTGATGTGTGGAAAGAGAGAGATAAAGCTAGGGATTGAGCAAAGTGCCTGGCCGAAAAGAGAGGACAGTGGTGATATTGAACAGAGTCAGCTGGAGACATCTGCAAAATGAAGGATGCCAATCAAGGGCACAGGGTGGAAGGGTCAGAAAGGTTTCAGTCATTTTCTTCTTTGATATGGGTATCTATCCTGGAGAGCTTTTCAGAACGATATCTAAAAGTCACTTAGAGGACCCCAGCTTTGTCTTCTGCAAAATTAGGAGTAAGAAAGAAAGGAGAAGAGGAGAGCCAGAGGGGTTGAGGGAAGAGACAGGCCTGCTGTCTCCCTAGAAGGGAAAAGAAATTGTCAGATCGCTGCTGGTAAACAAGATGTTACAGCAAAGCTTGAAAAGCCGGGTTCTTTCTCCTTTGTAGAGCCTCTACCTGCATAACATGCAGGGGCTCAGTGACAGACACATTAAAACACCATTAAACTGTGAAATAGAACACAGTGTGAAAATAGATTTAACCTTCACAGCGTATCGATCTCTACCCCGCGTCGTGCCCAAGTTTTTGGACAACTGTTTTATAATAGGTTTTACTTCTTTTCCTGTTGCTATTCTGACTTCCTCAGAGGAGGGTGTTATTTCTAAAAGCTCCTGACAGCTGAGAGAAGCAGGCTTGCTTCTCAGGGAGTGCTTGGCCTTGGAATGTTCCTGCCAGCTGCTCCATAAACAGAAATCAGTTTTGTGAAAGTAAGGAATGAGTTTGTGGTGGCCACTGGGATGACAGACACCCAAGGATGAGGAGAACATTGCCAGTTTCTCAGGGAGTGGGAAGGAGAGAAGGTTAGGTCCATACAGCTCCAGATGATGGCAGTCATCTGGTGTCTGTGACTCTTACAACTTCATTTAGGCACCTAAGGACGGGGAGATATCGCTCTGTTATAGAACGGCTCTTGCACTTTATTTTATCTTCAAAGTGTACATACACATGTAGTCAGAAGTCTTTTCATAATAAGCAACAAGAGTTTCAGTTTCCTAAAAATGATCACAAAATGGTAACTCTCCAAATCATTTTCGGAAGAAGTTTTTAACCCACATTGAGCAGACTCAGAAAAAGTAACATAAAACTAAATTATTTACTTTTCATGGAAACATCCTTATTTAATTCTACAATGGCTTAAAGAATGGTGCAAATTGGAAGATATATTTGTATATCAGAAAAAATAATAATGAGGCTAAGAATCCCTGATATGTGGAACTTAACACTATTTTCTGTGGCTCATTTTATTTTAAAAATGAACACCTAAGAAACAGCCCCTTCCTAAACTGTAGCAGAGTTGGAGAAAATTTATAATGAAGAGACCAGTGGATGGTAAAGCAACCAATAGATCAAGGAACTTGCATTGTAGGCCTTGAAAAGTCAATGAGGTCAATACTTCAAGTTCATTGTCAAAGGTGGGGCAAGTGCTCCTGATGGTGCTCAGATTTGAACTCATAGCATTGTTTTCCCAATCATATTTCTT
>NW_012112253.1:7372114-7378181 GCF_000951035.1 Colobus angolensis palliatus
AAATAATTACTTAAGTATATATGCTGATTAAAAACTATATGTAAAATACCAGTAACTCCCTGTATTATATATACTTCTAAAATAGAAAAAGAAAAGATCCCTCTCTTTCCAAACTATTGTACCCAGTTGCAATCAAAAACATAAAATAAGTGGGAATAGTCCTTACAGGAAATATGTAGAACCTATGTAAATAAAATATAAAGTATTGTTATATCATGTCACATGTTGAGAGAGTTAATGTTGTGAAGATAGCGAGTTGTCCCAAAATAATTTATGAATGTAATGAAGTCCCGGTGGGATATTTTTAGAGCATAAAAAAAAAAATTCCTGAAGTGTGTGTAGAAGAGTAAGCTGATTTAGATAGTTGAGACTTTTTAAAATCAAAATTGATAGTAGACAACATGACCAGCCAGATAGTAGTCATTCATGAAGGAAATACTTGAGAACTTATATTGTGCATCCTGCTTATAGCAGAGGTGGAAGTGAATAGACACAGATCCTCCCCTCAGGGACCTTACAATCCAGCAGAAGAGAAGGATATTAAAGAGCAATAACAAACATAAATAATTACCAATGATAATAAGTGTTTTCTAAGAAAGCTACAGGTTATGGAGAAGCACTGTCTGGTGATCTGAGTTATCTGCCCCAATTAGAGGACACCACACACATTGATGCCACACAAATGTCACTGGACCTGTGTGCCACATACCAGCACCCATTTGCTTAGGGGAGTGACATTCAAACTGGAATCAGGATAAGAAGGGTAACACAATTCCCAGTAGAAGAGAAATAGGTGTGAAGGCCCCTAGGAAGGTCCACGAAGATCTTGCCACAGTCAGGAAACAAAGGAGCCCAGTATGGACAAAGGATAGATGCCAGAGAGAGATGTAGGATGAGAACAGAGAGACATGTATGAAATGGCCACAGGCAGACCTTGCATAATTGAATTGATTTTATCTAAGGACAGGGAAATTTTCCTATAAGTTCTGAGCAGGGAAGTAACATAAACTAATGGTTCCAGTTAATTTTTTTATTGTGTGAATAATTGTTTGGAATGAATTAAGAATGTACATAGAGAGATTAAATATGAGCTATGCAGTACTCCAGGAAAAAGAGGGTAGTGTGATTAACCAGACTAGGGACACTGGAAATGAAAAGTGGAAGGATTTGAGAAATATTTTAAAGGTAGAATTTATGAGACTCGGTGGTTGAGTGAGTAGGAAGTCAGAAGACCTATATAAAGGTAATATAATTTAAATAGTTTTCCATGGGTATAAGAAAAGGCAGACTGCTCATGCCATAAACACACACACCAAAAACCCAGCAATAGGTCCATATATGTTTTTATTGGCAATTTAAAATAGAAAGAACAGATTACCCATGAAACATCTATAACGGATACATTAATTTAATCAGGTAATAGGCTCAATATTTTGAGCGGAGAGAAAACAAGAAGGTCAATACCTTTCCCACAACTTACAGATAAAAATAAAGTGTTAAAAGTACTAGAAGATGATCACTTTGGGAGACCAAGGTGGGTGAATCATAAGGTCAGGAGATCGAGACCATCCTGGCCACCATGGTGAAGCCCTGTCTCTACTAAAATACAAAAAATTAGCCAGGTGTGGTGGTGCGCGCTTGTAGTCCCAGCTAATTGGGAGGTTGAGGCAGGGGAATCGCTTGAACACAGGAGGTGGAGGTTGCAGTGAGATGAGATCGCACCACTGCACTCTAGCCTGGCAGCAGAGCAAGACTCCATCTCAAAAAAAAAAAGTACTAGAAGATGATATAGGTTGATATTCTTTCTTTGCTGTTGGACCTTAGAAACAGACACAATACAAAATACTCCCAGCTCATGGCTCAGTATTGTTCATTGGTCAGTATAACATGGCCTGTAGTCTTTGCATTTGATTTTCTCCCTAGCATTACTACTACTCTGCCTTTCTGACTTTGTACCCTCCAACCCCAACAAGCACCTATGATAATGTTCTTAATAATATTACTACTTAGGGTTAATGAAAAGTTTACAGGTAAATACATGGGGGTGCCCTTTGTAGAATACATAGCATTTTGTAATAGTAAGTTCATTATTAAATTGTTCCATCAGAGAATATAGCATATCTCTTTATTTAATCAAGTCTTCCTTTATGTACTGTGTAATTGTTTTAAGATTCTCTCCATAAATACTTGTGCATTCCTTGTTAGGTTAAACTCCAGTGACTTTACAGCTTTTACTGTTATTTCAAAGGAATCTTATTTTCTATTTGCTTTTCTGAATGCCCAGTGCAGAAGAATGATATTGATTTTTAAATTTTATTTTGAATACTGAGTTTTTAAAAATAATCTTGGAGTAGGGAGTGTTTTTAAAGCATAATGCCAAAAGCAGAATGCATAAGAAAAACATTTGTCTGTTTTCCTGTAGAAGGCAAAAGACAGATGACAATCTGGGCAACAATATTTGCTACCTATATGACGGAAAGGAGGTAGTATCCCAAATATATAAAAAGTTATTACAAAACAAAAAATTGTCAAATATGGGCAAAGACTATAAAGACAAAATTAAAAAGAGAAGAAATGGAAATATCCTGCCAACAAGAATAAATATTTGATACTATATGTAAATCAAAGACCTGTAAATTAGAAGAAAGTATTTATTTGCACTATAAAATGCATGAGAGGGGATTTCTATTGTAGTGATAGAAGCCCAACATCATGTAAATATGCAGAAAGGAAAGTTATTGGATCAGTTAATTGGGATATCTCTGGATAGTTCTTGCTTCAGACCCAGGTAGGGCCAGGAACTCACATCTCAGTTTTTGTCTCTCTTGGATTTTATTTTTCATACCGATTTTGCCCACCTGGCAGACAAGATAGCTGACAGCCAGTAGCTTCTTCCAGCCTAACAAACTGAGATAAAATCTAACAGCTCTTTATAATCTCTGTGTATGAAACCTAGGAAAGACTTCTCTTGTTGGGGCACTTGCTTATACTGATCCAACAACTGTAGCTAAGAGTTTGATACATTAGGATAGCTGAGCCTAGATCATGCAACTAAACTTGTGACTGGGTTCGGCCCTTTGCTTGACAATCTCACTGGACCCATGGAGTTGAGGAAGGAGGGCTGCTTTTTTTCCAGAGTAATGCGTACATAAACAATTTTATATTCCCAGTCATTTGGAACAAACAACTAGCTCACATTATCAGTAGAAATAAAGAGGAACATTGCACAGGTAGAAGAAAGAATGAAGGGGTCATATTTTTCAATTCATCAAAATTTTAAAAACCGTGAATCATTATGGGCAAACAAAATCAATAAACTGTTTGACTGGGAGAAGGTCCCATCTGAAGTTAAAGAATTTCCAAGGATATACTTGGTCTCCTTGTAATTTTCTTTTGGGCCCTAGTGGCAGCAAGACCTCATTACACTGAAAGTGACCTCCCAAACCACTACAGGGTACTTGTGAGCTAAAGTGGCTTGCTTTCAACATTATGTATTCTAGTCCTTGGAGAAAAAGGGGGCTTACAATTCCAACTTAAGGGACAAAAGCGAGCATGGGAGAAGGCTGAGACGGGGAGAGCAAAGAGACAGTTGATCTAAAGTATAAAAATAGATCTCTCAGTGAACAGTGTGCTCTGTGCTGAAGGTTAGGTACAAATACAATCTCAAGCATGGGAGAGGCACACTAACTTATTTTTTCTCTCAGCTAAATTGATAGGTTGGCAGGTTTTGAGGCCTGTGGCCTTTAGAAATCCCTCTGCAGAGCTCGAAGGCTTAATACAAGCTGGAGAGGCAATAAACAGAATGAAGGTCATTTATAGCTTCTACTATGAAGGGAAAATGTTTTGTTTTATGAAAAACACAAAATGCAGAGAAAATTGAGCCTACAAGGGGATGATGGGAAGACTGCAGAGAAAAAAAATAATGAAATTCTATATTCCCATAGAACTTTACAGAAAATTTGAATTCTTTTTGACAACAATCTGCCATCTTCCAGATTTAAATGCCTTTAAATGGTAAATGGCACTTTTGAAGTTCTGCATGGAGAAGTGAGGCCAGTACAGGGTTTAGGGAAGTTGTTCTGGCTATAGAGTTATATGCCTCCTTCTCTGGATTTATAGAGATCTAAGTAGGAGAAGGGGTGAGAAACTGGTTGGACCCTGCCCAGTCACAAAAGGAGAGGAGCCCTAGGTCCAACTTCCTTTTACTTGTTTACCCCGGATTTGGGGTTCTATGAAGAGTGTCATTATTACCTTAATTCCAAGTCATTTAATACTATTAATAAATGTCAGATATGATTACAAAGTATTAGATACTGTTTTCAATTTTCCTATGTTAAAGATAGTGAAATGGCCTTTGCAAACATTATGGCAGAGAAATCTAATATGGCGGGTTCCATCTTGCTTCTAGCCTCACAAGCTAGCTATCTTCACACGTTCCTGGGCATAGGCCAACCTTACCATGAGAGAAATTTAGTTTATAGTTTATATAAACTATATAGTTTATATTAACTAAATTTAGTTTATAATTTATATAAATTTAGTTTATAGTTTATTTAGTTTATAGTTTAATATAAACTACTTAGGCAAGGATAATAGTCCCTCCCTAAAACTAACTTTTTCCTTCCTCAGGGATGGAAAATTAATAACACCATAAAATTAGGATTATGGGAGTGGCTTGAATTATGCTAAAATGTAGGCATAGTTTCTATAATCCCTTACTGCTCGGGAGCCATGTGGCCAGAGGTCATGAGATTTGTGACTTTCCCAATTGCTTCTGTAGATAACATCAGTATCATAGAACCTAAGATTGGTCTTTTAGGTTTTTTCGAGACTTTTTCATTCTGGCAATTGACTGGCCTCACCTGGACTCTGAACTCATCACTCAAGGAGTCCTGTGGCCCCACCCAGAGGCAGAGAGCTCAGGAAGACCGTTTTCCACACCCCTATGATTGTATCCCCAACCAATTAGCAGCACTCATTTAGTTCCCTGCCAACGAAACTATCCTTGAAAAACTCTAACCTCCCTCCAAGCCTTCAGGGAAATTGATTTGAGTAATACCTTTTTCTTTTACCAGGCTAGCCTTGTGTTAATTAAACCATTTCTTTACTGCAATACCACAGTCTCAGTGAATAGGTTTTGTCTATTCAGTGTGCAGGAATAGCCCATCAGGCAACTACAGGAGAACTACGTTGTACTTCGTTTTTGTTTTCATCATACTTAGAAACAACACCTGGCACATAGTGGCCTCTCATAAGTTTTGACCGAATAACCAACCAAATGAACAAATGGATATAAATGAAGGAAATACATCTAGGCAATGCTCACTTTTTGGAGTGCTTCTTTCCATTTAACATACTTATTGTATGTCCGTGTGCAAGGCCTTTGAGTCAGATCTTAGGCAACATTTAGAGATGAGAATGACACAGTTCAAGAAGGGATGAAATGGTCATGCACATTCTTCTGGTAGAGTGAAGAAGGTTACAACTGTTACAGTAGAGTAAGTAGTTAGGCAGACATGAGCAGGGCAGGAAAGCCCCCCCCACCCCCACACCCCCCCTCCAGGAATGTCAGGCGACCCTCAGGTGATGGTCATGCGGTTGTTAAACTTTCTAAAACAATAATTGGTTGCAGCTGGCACCAGGGAACTGCAGTCTCCAAATAAACACCTGAAGCTGGTGATCGGCAGCTTCCTGACAGATCTCAGGAGTTGTGTGAGGTTGCAAGCATGTTCACTAAGGGGCAAAATGGCAGAGTTTAACAGGCATA
This sequence comes from Colobus angolensis palliatus, assembly GCF_000951035.1. Lineage (NCBI taxonomy): Eukaryota > Metazoa > Chordata > Mammalia > Primates > Cercopithecidae > Colobus > Colobus angolensis. The sequence goes on from NW_012112253.1 coordinate 7,377,882, forward strand.
TAACCTTCCTCTAGGAACCCTCAACTGGTAAGGGAAAATGCCTCAAATGAGCATGTGTATGATTTCAGTAAACACACTATGCATGTGGCCCCTCCAAAATGGTGGCAGGTCATTGTATAAGTGGACAGCCCACCCTGAGGGAAGAATCAGGGGAGAAGTAATGCACCCCAGAAGTAAGCAAACATATAAAACATCAAGTCAAAGCCACACGGTGCACTTGATCTCTCACGTCGCCCAACTGGCCCTCTTCCAAGGGTACTTTACTTCCTTTCATACCTGCTGTAAAGATTTTTAATAAAC
>NW_012112253.1:7379298-7389443 GCF_000951035.1 Colobus angolensis palliatus
GGCAGAGCTTGCAGTGAGCTGAGATCGCACCACTGCACTCCAGCCTGGGCAACAGAGCGAGACTCCATCTCAAAAAAATAAATAAAAAGAAAAATAACTTTCTTAAACAGATGCGATATGGAAAAGCACTGAAAAATGGAGACAATTTGACACTGGGAGAAAAAGGTCAAGGCAAGTGTATGTATTTCGGATTGAAGAGTAGTGGAACACGACTGAAATCCAAATTTCTGAGACAGTAGTGATATATAGGACTGAAAAGCTAGGTTGGGGCCAGATACTTACCATGTAGTTGAGGGAAATCAAAATATTTTACCCCAAAATATATTTTATTTGACACATTTGGAAATGGCTGCCACAGAGCCAGCAGACTGAAGTGGGGAAAATTTACATCCATAGAGAATCATCATTAATGCAACTAGGACTTTCCTTTCTAGGCATTTCTTGGTGTAGGAGAGATTTACTGAGTCTGATACCTTTAAAGGTCTGATAAGGCTGCCTATGCCTTCTGTTCTCTTGGAGGACTGCTACCAACGAGGCTTCGTCTACATAACAAGACCACCTTAGCTAGATAGGCTAAGACCACCTTAGCTAGATCTTGCCTTCCTTTCTCCCTCTCATAACCTGTCTTGCCACTAAACCTGAATTACCAACACAACCTGTTTGGGGCCATGCTCTGAGCCTACATTCTTTCTATAACCTCAAGATGGTATATAAGCTTCTGCACCTTATTGTCTTCATTCTGAAGGCTCCTGTGTATACACATTAAACAAATTTGTGTCACTTATTAATCTGCCTTTTGCGAGTTGAGTTTTCAGTGAAACTTCAGAGGTCCAAGGGCTGTAGCCCCTACCAAGTTCAAGATGCTCCACTTACTGGAAAAGAAAGTTGGTCACGTATTATTATTGCTGGCATAGTGCTCTGTTTCTAATACTGGATGATAAGTTTTTTGAAGGCATTGACTCTATCTGGTTTCTGCCTGCCAGGAATGTATATGTGTGTGTCTCCTATTAGGAAGGGTCCTTTGCCATGGGCTACTACTCAAGAAGCTGCTATGAAGGAAGTGATGCTAGGGGTGACCCTGATGACCTACCTTCAGTGCCCCCATCAACTCACCACCTCATGCGGAAGGAAGTGGGCAAGCGTTCTCAGTCCCATTCCCTCACTTTCTCTTTGAAGTAGACGTTTTTCTCTGCACCTCTTTGTCCTGAGTCTTACAGCAGCAAGTTATGCTCCTCGAAGGTGAGGCCTGTGGTAGTCAACACTCACTGTGCCTGGCTGAATAAGTCTCATCCCACAGTTGAGTATTAGGAAGCCCACTTGTCCTTATTTTTCAATTGCAGTAACGAAGACGTATTTTCATCCCCATTAGTTTGAATTTACCTCCTGGTTGTTTCTGAACTCAGGTCAACAAGAAATTATTCTGGCCTTTTAAAATCCCATCAAACTCTAAGAGTAGGCATTCAGTAAGTGTATGTTGAATGGACGAATGAATGGGTGATTTAATTATCAAACTCATGGGAGCAAGAAACACCAACATTGCCCTCCTATCACTTACTGCCTTGTGACAGCCCAGCTGTGACTGGGTACACCTGATCATGGGATCTTACAGTGTGGTCATTTTGTGTCAGCATTAGTAGATCACTTTCTCCTGCCTGTTTCTGGAATAATTAATATTCTTTTCTGCTTTTCGGAAAAATCTATTTCTCAAGGCTTAGAAATGTTTCTATTCCCTCTTACTCTTTGGACACAATGTCCCTTTCCCTACCATCACTATCTCTTGTAGCTGCGGCCTCACTAGTTTCTAGTCTTTATTTCTGCATCCAGGAATGTTAATAATCCTTGAATTTGGGAGTATTGGTCATCTTATGTCATGCAGCTCCTTCTGCATGGGGATACATCTCTTAGGATATGATGCTTGTAGACTCCAAACTCAGTATGCGTTTTTCTTCTTCTTTCGCATATCCCTCACCAGGTTGTTATACACAATTGATTGAAGAACAAGAGGATTTTTAAATTTGAGTTTGATTTAGATTTTGTTTCATTTTAGAATACACTGATACCTCTAGAAACCAGGTACTATCATTTTGTCATGAGCATGCCAACTGAAGCAAGAAGTCCACCTGCAGTTCAAAGCTAGCATTTCAATGTTCACATAGCTTTTGGAAATGGCCACCACTAGTTCCAAAGTATCTTTGAAAATGATAAAACCTAGAGATCACTGGGACTAAATGAAGTTGCAGTTTGGGGATACAACTGAAAAAGTAGATGGGATTGAACATTCAGCTCCCACAGACCTCTGGACAGAAGTGTCTGAGCATCAGTATAGAATTAGAAAAAAAGAAGGGGGTAGTAGAGCCCATTGAAAATGGAAAAACAATTAAAAATATATTGAAAGTAGAAAGAAAAAGAGAAATCAGTCCTAATTAATTCTGGTGCCCTCCTCAACTCCAGCCTCTTTGCAATCCTACTGGGAACATCTTTATTGATCTGGGGGTCCTACAGCATGCTTCTGATGCTTATCTCAGCATAAAAACAGACTTGTGATGAGCAGTGATTTAATTACATGACAATCACCGTTAACAATGCATGGCAAATACCAAAAAAATACGCAGAGCAAGACTGGCATTGATAAATGCAAAGAGGTGGCATTGACTTTCAGTAAAGTTTCGCTTAAACCTCTACTGCTACTTATGTCATAGAAAAAAAATAGTATTCAGTTACTTGAGATGTCTGAGAACTGACCATTGGTTCACATTCAGATAATAATAAGGAAGTTTGCAGTTTAAAGTGTCAATATTCAATAGATTATTAGAACCCATTTCTAGAACCTGAGAAATGTACCTAGCATTAAGCTTTTCCACCAAAATTGTGAGACATTTACAAAGCAAAATGGTAACATCTTTACAAAGAGACCTTAACTTGCCTTAGGTGTTCAAGACTCACTCAATGCTTATGCCAAGGTTAGTATTGGAAAATTACGGAGTAAACTTGTGGAAATTGGATATATTCTCCCAATAAGAGCCTTTCAGAATAAAACCTCAAGTGCCTTCAGACATGTTATTATGCCTAGGCTTACACATATGACAAAGTATATTTTTAAGTTTAGACATATGGAAAACAATAAAATAAGTTCCTATCTTTATCACTAGATTAAGTTGGATAAATCAAAGGTAATCACTAATTTAGAAAGATGATGTTAGGATGTTAATTAACACAGATTGCTTAAAAACATTTGAGAAGGTAAATACGTAAATAGGGGCTACAACTTGTGCTTGAGTTTCTTAAATCTGGTTAATTGAACATGGTGGGATGGCCCTTCTGTTATGGGGGACCAATAAAAATGAAAGGATGACACAAAAGAGGATAAATCCATGTGAATTAAGGGAGTGGAAGAAAGTGAAGGAAGAATCATCCTACACAAGAGCTATAGAGAAGTGCGTGGATTAATAGAACATGGTAGTGTCCCAGGAGGGGTGGTGCCAAATTAGAGATCACACCGGAAGAGTAGAAAATGGAGCTGCTTTGTCCTTGCTAATCTTCAAAAAGCTCAGCTTGTAGTTGGCAGCATGAGAACAGGGAGAGTCACAGTTTTTACGGAGGCACGTAGACAGTATGGTCTCAGTTCAAAAAACCAGAAGCCTTTTCTTTCAAGAACATCAGTGAAACACCTGAAGAAAGTCAAGGCAGAGTATGTAATTGTCAAGGGCACCAGGCCAGACTGGTTGCATTCGGTGCTCAACTCTGTTACTTACCAACTGTGTGACTTTGGGCAATTTCCTTAACCATCTGTGCCTCAGTTTCCCCGTTTGCAAAATGGGAAATAATCACATTACCTTACATATTTGTTTTGGGGACTAAATAATTATTATTTTTAGCTTTAGTGAGGTATAATTAAAAAGTAAATACTATATATATATTCAAGATACACAATGTGATGTTTTGATATACATTGTGAAGTGATCCCCACAATTAAGTTAATTAACATATCCATAATTTCACACAGTTGCCTTTCCTGGATGAGTGTTGAGGCTACTTAAAATATATTTTCTTAACAAATTTCAAGTTTACAATCTATTTGTAGCAACTGTAGTCAGCATGCTGTACATTAGGTCTCCAGAAGGTATTCCTTTTATAAGTGAAAGTTTGTTCCCTTTCACCAACATATCCTCCACTCCCACCAACTCCACCACACACAACCCTGGTAACTACCATTCTACTCTGTTTCTATGAATTTGACTTTTTTAGAGTCTACATATAAGTGAGATCATACAATATTTATCTTTGCATGTCTGGCTTATTTTACTTTGCATAAAGTCCTCCAGGTTTATCTGTGTTATTGCAAGTGACAGAATTTTCCTATTTTCTAAGGCTGACTAATATTCAATTATGTACGTGTGTGTGTGTGTGTGTGTGTGTATAACAGTTTCTTTATCCATTTATCTGTCAAGAAACATGTTGTTTCCATATCTTGGCTATTATGAAGAATGTGGCAGGGAACAAGGGAGGGCAGATATCTCTTTAACAAACATTTCATTTCCTTTGAATATACACTCACATGTAGGTATTCCTAGATTACATGGTGGTTATATTTGTAATTTCTTGAAACCTCCATACTGGTCTCCATAATGGTTGTACCAGTTTACATACCCACCAACAATGTATAATGTTGCTCCACATCCTTATCAACATTTGATATCTTTTGACTTCTTGTTAACATGGACCAATGGAACATAATAGAAAGCCCATAAATAAACCTACACATGTGATCAACTAGTCTCTGAGGAAGAATTCACTGGGTATACACCAGGTAGTCACTCTAGCAGGTGTCAGGTGTTATCTCATTGTGGTTTTCCCCGATGATTATTGATGTTAAGTACTTTTTTATATACTTCATGGCCATTTGCTTGTCTTCTTTGGAAAAAATGTCTATTCAGGTTCTTTTTTCATTTTTAAATCAGATTACTTGCATTTTTTTGCATTTCATACAATTGAATTGTATTAATTCCTCATATATTTTGAATATTAACTTATTATCAGATATATGGTTAACAAATATTTTCTCCCATTCTGTGGATTACCTTTTCTTTTCGTTGATTGTTTCCTTTGCTGTGTAGAAACTTTTTAGTTTGTTGTAGTTTAATTATGTTTATTTAATTATAATTAATTTTGCTTAATTTAGCTTGTTTGATTTTGTTTAAGTTGTTTAATCCTACTTTTAGTTGCCTGTGTTTTTGGTGTCTTAGCCAAAATTCATTGCCAAGTTCAGTGTCATGGGGCTTCCCCTGATGTTTTCTTTGAGAAATTTTACAGTATTAGGTCTTATGTTTAAATCTTTAATTCATTTTAAGTTGATTTTTGTGTATGGCATAAGATAATGATTCAATGTCATTGTTTTGCACGCAGATGGCCAGTTTTCCTAGCTCCTTTGATTAAAGAGACTATCATTTCCCATTGTGTATACCCAGTGAATTCTTCCTCAGAGACTAGTTGATCACATATGTAGGTTTATTTATGGGCTTTCTATTATGTTGCATTGGTCCATGTGTCTCTCTTTATGCTAGTACCATATCATTTCAATTACTATAGCTTTGTAATATAATTTAAAATTGCGAAGCCTTCAACTCTTATTCTTGCTCAAGTGACTTCAGCTATTTAGAACGTTTTGTGCTTGCATACAAATTTATGACTTGTTTTCTATTTCTGTGAAAAATGCTGTTGGAAATTTGATAGACATTGCATTGATTCTGTAGATCACTTTGAGTTGTATAGGCATTTTGACAATATTCTTTTGATCCTTGAACACAGTATATCTTTCCATTTATTTGTGTCATCTGTCAGTTTCTTTCATCGTTTTATAGTTTTCAGTGTACAGATAGCTCATGTTCTTGATTAAATTTATTTTTTAAGGATTTCTTTTTGATATTGTGAAAGCATTAATTTTTTTAAATAGTTAATTATTAGTGTATAGAATTACAACTGATTTTTGTGTGTTGATTTCACAACTTGCAATTTTACTGAATTTATCAGTTTTCACATTTTTTCGATTGAGTCATTAGAGCATCATACACAGGATTATGTCATCTGCAAATGGAAACAACGTCTTCCTTTCCAATGTGGATATCTTTTATTTCTATTGCTTGCCTATGTGACCTGGCTAAGACTTCCAGTACTATGTTGAGTAGAAATGGCAAGAATGGGCATCCTTTTCTTGTCTTGATATGAGAATAAACTTTCAGCTTTTTATTATGATTTTAGCTATGGGCTTGTCATATATGGCCTTTATTGTGTTAAACAATAAAACTCATTCTTTTTATATCTAGTTTGATAAGAATTTTTATTGTAAAAGATGGCAAATTTTCTCAGATGTTCCTTCTGTACCTATTGAGATGATTGTATGATTTTTATCCTTCACTACGTTAATGGGGTATATCACATTTATTGATTTGCATATGAAAAATATTAAACCATTATTTCCTTAGATAGATTTTGTTTTCTTTTCTCTCTCTCCTCTTTCTAAAACTTCTGTAATGTGAATGTTAGCTCTCTCAATGGTGTCCCGTAAATCCTTTAGGCTTTCTTCATTGTTCTTAATTGTTTTTCTTCTTTCTCCTCTGACTGAATATTTTTAATGAACTGTCTTTAAGTTCACTAGGTCTTTCTTCTGCTTGATCCATTCTGCTCTTGATGCTTTCTGTAGCATTTTTTAGTTTATTTATTATACTCTTCAGCTCCAGAACTCCTGTGGTTTTTAGTGATTACTCTTCTAAACTTCTCATTTTTTGTGTGTATTGTCTTCCTGATTTCAATGAGTTGTGTCTCTGCTCTCTTGTAGCTCTTTGACCTTCCTTAAAGTAAATTACTTTTCATTTTCTGTCAGGCAACTTGTAGATCTCCATTTATTTGAGGTCACTTGCTGGAAAATTATTGTATTCCTTTGGGTTTCCTTGTCTTTTCCTTTATGTTATTTTCCTTGTTTTCTTGTTTTTCTTTCATATTACTTGTTGCTTTGCAGTGATGTCTTTGCATTTGATAGAGTAGTTACTTCCTCCAGACTTTATGGACTGGTTCTGATGGAGAAAGATCTTCATCTACTGATGGCTGTGCAGACCCTATCTGGGTGAGATGCAGCAATCCCTGCTCCTTTGAAGGTGTGGCATTATAGTTTCTCTGAAGCTCTGTCAGTTGAAGTCAGTGTTGTAAAGACTACAGGAGTACACAGCAGCCAAGGCTGAGTGTATCTGCAGTGATAGTGAGGGCCATTAGGGTCTCTGGCAGTGAAAGGTGCTGGAGTCCTCCTGATTTCCTTTTTCTCCCATGGGAAAGTTTGGCCATGGATATTATTCTTGGTGCCAGATTCACCTTGAAGGCACACTAGCAGTAGCAGTGGCACCAGTTGCCGATGCATGGTGGTTTTCATACAGCCATAATGCCTGGTTCTGGAGTCCAGGCACACATAGAAGAATCATGGCTGTGGGGTGCTGATACTAGTGCCTGGGGTGCGGGTGCCCCTGCTGCCATGTTGGTAACAATGTGTGAGATGCAGGTGCTTGTGGAGAAACCAGAAATCTGGCATCCCAAGAACAGGCAAACACAGCTGTAGCATTTCCAGAATCTAGGGCACCGATTCCTCCACTGCAATGGGGGCTCCAATGTACCAGGTGTGAGTGCTTGTGTATCTGCTGCAGAGCTGGGGTTGAGAGTGCAGGTGTATGCAGAGGTATTGGTATTCCAGGAATTGACACAGGGTTGTGTCTGCTGCAGCAGTGGCTCCAGTTTTCAAGGTTTTAACTGTGTCTTTGAATCCTCCCAAGGCTCTTTCTGTTTGTGGTTGACTTTATAATTTTTTTGTGGGGGAGAAGGATAAAGGCTGGTATCTCATATCCCTCATATCCCACCATCTAATTGACATCACTTGGGGATGAAATAGAAGTTCTTTGAACAGTACTTGGTAAGTTATGTGTTAGCTGTTATTAATATTAACATTTATAGTGTGATATTGGCAACTGTAAAACAAAGTTTTCCTTATTCTAACATTTGGAAGGACACACGACCCAGAACTGACTTTCTGCACACTCTGTATCAAGCACATATTGCCAGTGGCACATCCCTCTCACAATGACAGAGATCTCCTTCCAAAGACAGGCTTCTCAGGAAGGAGACCTACTTACACATTAGCAGAGGAAACCTATAGCTCTTGCCTAGAACAGTCAATACAATTCATTTCAAAATAGAATCAGTAATGGGTCCACTGACTTTTGTGGAGAATAGACAAGATAAAAGAACTGATGTGAAAGAAATAGATGATTCAGAAAGACAGACAAAATTTTTTTTTACAAAAACGCTCTATCTTCAGATTTGAGAAGATATTAAAGGAATGGACTGTAGTAGAAAACATAGCTTAGAAATTTAAATTATGTTTGATCAAATTAAATAATTGAAAGATTGATAGAAAAGGCAATTAAATTTTCCAGCATGTAGAGAAAAAGAAAAATATGTATTATAAGAAAAAAGACAAAAGATTATTCAAGGATGTCTTACTTCTGTCTATAGTCATCTCAGTAAGAGATGAGAAAATATAAGAAAGGAAACTATAGCTTAAGTCATGGACAACAATTTTCTACACCTGAATTAGATAGTATAGTTTAGCATGATAGAGTTCACTTTAGCTTGAATGGCAACCAGAATGAAATGAAAAAAAAAATGATGTGGACCTAGATAAATCCTTGGGAAATTTCAAACCAAAGATAAATAGAAAATTTATATTTAAAAGATAATGAGAAAGAGAAAAAGGTTGCCAAAAATAAAGAAAGCAGAATTAGATTGTTCATCAAACTCTCATTAGCTATTGGACACACTATCTTCAGAGCTCCAAGGAAAAATTATTGTTTGAAACTAATGCTGAACTTTAACCTTTGAATCATATATAAATATGAGGGCTAAATAAATATATTTTCTGGCATTAAAAAGGCTCAATTACTCTATGTTCTATGTATTCTTTCTAAAGATAATCTTCGTAGATGTACTTTAGCATAATCAGAAAAAAATCAAGCAAGAGGAAGACGTGTGGTCCAGGACCCCACAGATCTGACTCAAGTGGGTAAGGAAGGGATGCCCCAGGTACAAGGGGGTAAGAGAATAGGAGGAGGTATGGTTGGGAATGGGTGGGACAGTGACTTACAGATCTAAACACTGACTGAAATTAAGCCTAGGGAAAAGAAATTTCATATATAACCTAGAATTATTTTGCTATATAGGAGTCTTTTTTTAAAAAAATTGTATAAATGTAAGGGGTACAAGTGCAATTTTGTTAAATGGATATATTGAGTAATGGTGAAGTGTGGGCTTTTAGTGTGTCCACCACCCAAACAGTGTACATTGTACCCATTAAGTAATTTCTAATTATCCATCCTCTCCCATCATTCCCAGTCTCCAGCGTCTATCATGCCATACTCTGTGTCCATTATGCATTCGTTGTTTAGCTCCCACTTATAAGTGAGAACATGTGGTCTTTGCCCTTCTCTTACTGAGTTGTTTCACTTAAGATAATGGCCTTCAGTTTCATCCATGTTGCTACAAAAGACATGATTTCATTCTTTGTATGAATAGAAAGTATTTCATTGTGCATATATGCCACATTTTCTTTAATCTTCCATTGATGGACACTTAGGTTGATACCCAGTAGTGGGATTGCTGGATTGAATGGTAGTTCTATTTTTAGTTGTTTGGGAAATCTCTGTACTGTTTTCCATAGATGTTGTACTAATTTATAGTCCCAATAGCAGTATATAATGTTTCCTTTTTTTCTGCATTCTCCCCCCATATCTGTTATTTTTTATGTTTTAATAATAGTCATGCCGAGTAGGTGAGATGATTTTTCACTGTGGTTTTAATTTGTGAAAAATCTATGCATAAAGCAAGATAGATTATCCTAAATTGTTACCTGTATACTTTTCTTTTTAGTGAGCAACACTAAGAGATAAAGATAGAATGTATGTGTGGTATGTTCTCTATGTTAAATAAAAGCAAAATGTATCCGTTCTAATAATGATCAAAATGCCTTGCACTTTATCAATATACTTGAACAATAACTGATCCCTCTCCCTCCCTCCCTCTTTCTCTCTCCCCCCTCCCTCTCTCCCCCTCTC